>NW_027411881.1:0-112190 GCF_047663935.1 Musca autumnalis
TTTCCCAATACAAAGTTCACCGGAGATGACTTTCCAATACAAAGTTCACCAGGCATGACTTTCCCAATACAAAAGTTCACCGGAGATGACTTCCCAATACAAAAGTTCACCGGAGATGACTTCCCCAATACAAAAGTTCACCGGAGATGACTTTCCCAATACAAAAGTTCACCGGCATGTCTTTCCCACTACAAAGGAGCTTTCCCAATACAAAAGTTCACCGGAGATGACTTTCCAATACAAAAGTTCACCGGGCATGACTTTCCCAATACAAAAGTTCACCGGCATGACTTTCCCAATACAAAAGTTCACCGGAGATGACTTTCCCAATACAAAAGTTCACCGGCATGACTTTCCCAATACAAAAGTTCACCGGGCATGACTTTCCCAATACAAAAGTTCACCGGGCATGACTTTCCCAATATAAATGTTCACCGGGCATGACTTTCCCAATACAAAAGTTCACCGGGCATGACTTTCCCAATACAAAAGTTCACCGGGCATGACTTTCCCAATACAAAAGTTCACCGGGCATGACTTTCCCAATACAAAAGTTCACCGGGCATGACTTTCCAATACAAAAGTTCACCGGAGATGACTTTCCCAATACAAAAGTTCACCGGGCATGACTTTCCCAATACAAAAGTTCACCGGGCATGACTTTCCCAATACAAAAGTTCACCGGGCATGACTTTCTCAATACAAAAGTTCACCGGGCATGAATTTCCCAATACAAATGTTCACCGGAGATGACTTTTCCCATACAAAAGTTCACCGGAGATGACTTTCCCAATATAAAAGTTCACCGGGCATGACTTTCCCAATACAAAAGTTCACCGGGCATGACTTTCCCAATACAAAAGTTCACCGGGCATGACTTTCCCAATATAAATGTTCACCGGGCATGACTTTCCCAATACAAAAGTTCACCGGCATGACTTTCCCAATACAAAAGTTCACCGGGCATGACTTTCCCAATACAAAAGTTCACCGGGCATGACTTTCCCAATACAAAAGTTCACCGGGCATGACTTTCCCAATACAAAAGTTCACCGGAGATGACTTCTCAATACAAAAGTTCACCGGGCATGACTTTCCCAAATACGAAAGTTCACCGGGCATGACTTTCCCAATACAAAAGTTCACCGGGCATGACTTTCCCAATGCGAAAGTTCACCGGAGATGACTTTCCCAATACCAAAAGTTCACCGGGCATGAATTTCCCAATACAAATGTTCACCGGGCATGACTTTGCCAATACAAAAGTTCACCGGAAATGACTTTCCCAATATAAATGTTCACCGGGCATGACTTTCCCAATACAAAAGTTCACCGGGCATGACTTTCCCAATACAAAAGTTCACCGGGCATGACTTTCCCAATACAAAAGTTCACCGGCTGACTTTCCCAATACAAAAGTTCACCGGGCATGACTTTCCCAATACAAAAGTTCACCGGAGATGACTTTCCAATACAAAAGTTCACCGGGCATGACTTTCCCAATACAAAAGTTCACCGGGCATGACTTTCCCAATACGAAAGTTCACCGGCATGACTTTCCCAATACAAAAGTTCACCGGGCATGACTTTCCCAATGCGAAAGTTCACCGGAGATGACTTGCCCAATACAAAAGTTCACCGGGCATGAATTTCCCAATACAAATGTTCACCGGGCATGACTTTGCCAATACAAAAGTTCACCGGAGATGACTTTCCCAATACAAAGTTCACCGGGCATGACTTTCCCAATAGAAAAGTTCACCGGGCATGACTTTCCCAATACAAAAGTTCACCGGAGATGACTTTCCCAATACAAAAGTTCACCGGGCATGACTTTCCCAATACAAAAGTTCACCGGGTATGACTTTCCCAATACGAAAGTTCACCGGGCATGACTTTCCCAATACGAAAGTTCACCGGGCATGACTTTCCCAATACAAAAGTTCACCGGGCATGAATTTCCCAATACAAATGTTCCCGGAGATGACTTTCCCAATAGAAAAGTTCACCGGGCATGACTTTCCCAATAACAAAAGTTCACCGGGCATGACTTTCCCAATACAAAAGTTCACCGGGCATGAATTTCCCAATACAAAAGTTCACCGGGCATGACTTTCCCAATACAAAAGTTCACCGGGCATGACTTTCCCAATACAAAAGTTCACCGGCATGACTTTCCCAATACAAAAGTTCACCGGAGATGACTTTCCCAATACAAAAGTTCACCGGGCATGACTTTCCCAATACAAAGTTCACCGGGCATGACTTTCCCAATACAAAAAGTTCACCGGGCATGACTTTCTCAATACAAAAGTTCACCGGGCATGAATTTCAAAATACAAATGTTCACGGAGATGACTTTTCCCATACAAAAGTTCACCGGAGATGACTTTCCCAATACAAAAGTTCACCGGGCATGACTTTCCCAATATAAAAGTTCACCGGGCATGACTTTCCCAATACAAAAGTTCACCGGGCATGACTTTCCCAATATAAATGTTCACCGGGCATGACTTTCCAATACAAAAGTTCACCGGGCATGACTTTCCAATACAAAGATTCACCGGGCATGACTTTCCCAATACAAAAGTTCACCGGGCATGACTTTCCCAATACAAAAGTTCACCGGGCATGAATTTCCCAATACAAATGTTCACCGGGCATGACTTTGCCAATACAAAAGTTCACCGGGCATGACTTTCCCAATATAAATGTTCACCGGGCATGACTTTCCCAATACAAAAGTTCACCGGGCATGACTTTCCCAATACAAAAGTTCACCGGGCATGACTTTCCCAATACAAAAGTTCACCGGGCATGACTTTCCCAATACAAAAGTTCACCGGGCATGACTTTCCCAATACAAAAGTTCACCGGAGATGACTTTCCCAATACAAATGTTCACCGGAGATGACTTTCCCAATACAAAAGTTCACCGGGCATGAATTTCCCAATACAAATGTTCACCGGGCATGACTTTGCCAATACAAAAGTTCACCGGAGATGACTTTCCCAATATAAATGTTCACCGGGCATGACTTTCCCAATACAAAAAGTTCACCGGGCATGACTTTCCCAATACAAAAGTTCACCGGGCATGACTTTCCCAATACAAAAGTTCACCGGGCATGACTTTCCCAATACAAAAGTTCACCGGGCATGACTTTCCCAATACAAAAGTTCACCGGAGATGACTTTCCCATACAAAAGTTCACCGGGCATGACTTTCCCAATACAAAAGTTCACCGGGCATGACTTTCCCAATACGAAAGTTCACCGGGCATGACTTTCCCAATACAAAAGTTCACCGGGGCATGACTTTACCAATGCGAAAGTTCACCGGAGATGACTTTCCCAATACAAAAGTTCACCGGGCATGAATTTCCCAATACAAATGTTCACCGGGCATGACTTTCCCAATACAAAAGTTCACCGGAGATGACTTTCCCAATACAAAAAGTTCACCGGGCATGACTTTCCCCAATAGAAAAGTTCACCGGGCATGACTTTCCCAATACAAAAGTTCACCGGAGATGACTTTCCCAATACAAAAGTTCACCGCGCATGACTTTCCCAATACAAAAGTTCACCGGGTATGACTTTCCCAATACGAAAGTTCACCGGGCATGACTTTCCCAATACAAAAGTTCACCGGGCATGACTTTCCCAATACGAAAGTTCACCGGGCATGACTTTCCCAATACAAACGTTCACCGGGCATGACTTTCCCAATACAAAAGTTCACCGGGCATGACTTTCTCAATACAAAAGTTCACCGGGCATGAATTTTCAATACAAAAGTTCACCGGGCATGACTTTCCCAATACAAAAGTTCACCGGGCATGAATTTCCCAATACAAAAGTTCACCGGGCATGACTTTCCCAATACAAAAGTTCACCGGGCATGACTTTCCAATACAAAAGTTCACCGGGCATGACTTTCCCAAATACAAAAGTTCACCGGAGATGACTTTCCCAATACAAAAGTTCACCGGGCATGAACTTTCCCAATACAAAAGTTCACCGGGCATGACTTTCCCAATACAAAAGTTCACCGGGCATGACTTTCTCAATACAAAAGTTCACCGGGCATGAATTTCCCAATACAAATGTTCACCGGAGATGACTTTTCCCATACAAAAGTTCACCGGAGATGACTTTCCCAATACAAAAGTTCACCGGGCATGACTTTCCCAATATAAAAGTTCACCGGGCATGACTTTCCCAATACAAAAGTTCACCGGGCATGACTTTCCCAATATAAATGTTCACCGGGCATGACTTTCCCAATACAAAAGTTCACCGGGCATGACTTTCCCAATACAAAAGTTCACCGGGCATGACTTTCCCAATACAAAAGTTCACCGGGCATGACTTTCCCAATACAAAAGTTCACCGGGCATGACTTTCCCAATACAAAAGTTCACCGGAGATGACTTTCCCAATACAAAAGTTCACCGGGCATGACTTTCCCAATACAAAGTTCACCGGGCATGACTTTCCAATACGAAAGTTCACCGGGCATGACTTTCCCAATACAAAAGTTCACCGGGCATGACTTTCCCAATACGAAAGTTCACCGGAGATGACTTTCCCAATACAAAAGTTCACCGGGCATGAATTTCCCAATACAAATGTTCACCGGGCATGACTTTGCCAATACAAAAGTTCACCGGAGATGACTTTCCCAATACAAAAGTTCACCGGGCATGACTTTCCCAATAGAAAAGTTCACCGGGCATGACTTTCCCAATACAAAAGTTCACCGGAGATGACTTTCCCAATACAAAAGTTCACCGGGCATGACTTTCCAATACAAAAGTTCACCGGGCATGACTTTCCCAATACGAAAGTTCACCGGGCATGACTTTCCCAATACAAAAGTTCACCGGGCATGACTTTCCCAATACGAAAGTTCACCGGGCATGACTTTCCCAATACAAAAGTTCACCGGGCATGAATTCCCAATACAAATGTTCACCGGAGATGACTTTCCCAATACAAAAGTTCACCGGGCATGACTTTCCCAATACAAAAGTTCACCGGGCATGATTTTCCCAATACAAAAGTTCACCGGGCATGACTTTCCCAATATAAATGTTCACCGGGCATGATTTTCCCAATACAAAAGTTCACCGGGCATGACTTTCCCAATACAAAAGTTCACCGGGCATGACTTTCCCAATACAAAAGTTCACCGGGCATGACTTTCCCAATACAAAAGTTCACCGGGCATGACTTTCCCAATACAAAAGTTCACCGGGCATGACTTTCCCAATACAAAAGTTCACCGGCATGACTTTCTCAATACAAAGTTCACCGGGCATGAATTTCCCAATACAAAGTTCACCGGGCATGAATTTTCCCAATACAAAAGTTCACCGGGCATGACTTTCCCATATAAATGTTCACCGGGCATGATTTTCCCAATACAAAAGTTCACCGGGCATGACTTTCCCAATACAAAAGTTCACCGGGCATGACTTTCCCAATACAAAAGTTCACCGGGCATGACTTTCCCAATACAAAAGTTCACCGGGCATGACTTTCCCAATACAAAAGTTCACCGGGCATGACTTTCCCAATACAAAAAGTTCACCGGATATGACTTTCCCAATACAAAAGTTCACCGGGCATGACTTTCCCAATACAAAAGTTCACCGGGTATGACTTTCCAATACAAAAGTTCACCGGCATGACTTTCCCAATACGAAAGTTCACCGGGCATGACTTTCCCAATACAAAAGTTCACCGGGCATGACTTTCCCAATACGAAAGTTCACCGGGCATGACTTTCCCAATACAAAAGTTCACCGGGCATGAATTTCCCAATACAAATGTTCACCGGAGATGACTTTCCCAATACAAAAGTTCACCGGGCATGACTTTCCCAATACAAAAGTTCACCGGGCATGACTTTCCCAATACAAAAGTTCACCGGGCATGGCTTTCCCAATACAAAAGTTCACCGGGCATGACTTTCCCAATACGAAAGTTCACCGGGCATGACTTTCCCAATACAAAAGTTCACCGGGCATGACTTTCCCAATGCGAAAGTTCACCGGAAATGACTTTCCCAATACAAAAAGTTCACCGGGCATGAATTTCCCAATACAAATGTTCACCGGGCATGACTTTGCCAATACAAAAGTTCACCGGAGATGACTTTCCCAATACAAAAGTTCACCGGGCATGACTTTCCCAATAGAAAAGTTCACCGGGCATGACTTTCCCAATACAAAAGTTCACCGGAGATGACTTTCCCAATACAAAAGTTCACCGGGCATGACTTTCCCAATACAAAAGTTCACCGGGTATGACTTTCCCAATACAAATGTTCACCGGGCATGGCTTTCCCAATACAAAAGTTCACCTGAGATGACTTTCCCAATACAAAAGTTCACCGGGCATGACTTTCCCAATACGAAAGTTCACCGGGCATGGACTTTCCCAATACAAAAGTTCACCGGGCATGACTTTCCCAATACAAAAGTTCACCGGATATGACTTTCCCAATACAAAAGTTCACCGGGCATGACTTTCCCAATACAAAAGTTCACCGGGTATGACTTTCCCAATACAAAAGTTCACCGGGCATGACTTTCCCAATACGAAAGTTCACCGGGCATGACTTTCCCAATACAAAAGTTCACCGGGCATGACTTTCCCAATACGAAAGTTCACCGGGCATGACTTTCCCAATACCAAAGTTCACCGGGCATGAATTTCCCATACAAATGTTCACCGGAGATGACTTTCCCAATACAAAAGTTCACCGGGCATGACTTTCCCAATACAAAAGTTCACCGGGCATGACTTTCCCAATACAAAAGTTCACCGGGCATGGCTTTCCCAATACAAAAGTTCACCGGGCATGACTTTCCCAATACGAAAGTTCACCGGGCATGACTTTCCCAATACAAAAGTTCACCGGGCATGACTTTCCCAATGCGAAAGTTCACCGGAAATGACTTTCCCAATACAAAAGTTCACCGGGCATGAATTTCCCAATACAAATGTTCACCGGGCATGACTTTGCCATTTACAAAAGTCACCGGAGATGACTTTCCCAATACAAAAGTTCACCGGGCATGACTTTCCCAATAGAAAAGTTCACCGGGCATGACTTTCCCAATACAAAAGTTCAACCGGAGATGACTTTCCCAATACAAAAGTTCACCGGGCATGGACTTTCCCAATACAAAAGTTCACCGGGTATGACTTTCCCAATACGAAAGTTCACCGGGCATGACTTTCCCAATACAAAAGTTCACCGGGCATGACTTTCCCAATACGAAAGTTTCACCGGGCATGACTTTCCCCATACAAAAGTTCACCGGGCATGAATTTCCCAATACAAAATTTCACCGGGCATGACTTTCCCAATACAAAAGTTCACCGGGCATGACTTTCCCAATACAAAAGTTCACCGGGCATGACTTTCCCAATACAAAAGTTCACCGGAGATGACTTTCCCCATACAAAAGTTCACCGGGCATGACTTTCCCAATACAAAAGTTCACCGGGCATGACTTTCCCAATACAAAAGTTCACCGGGCATGACTTTCTCAATACAAAAGTTCACCGGGCATGAATTTCCCAATACAAATGTTCACCGGAGATGACTTTTCCCATACAAAAGTTGACCGGAGATGACTTTCCAATACAAAAGTTCACCGGGCATGACTTTCCCAATATAAAAGTTCACCGGGCATGACTTTCCCAATACAAAAGTTCACGGGCATGACTTTCCCAATATAAATGTTCACCGGGCATGACTTTCCCAATACAAAAGTTCACCGGGCATAACTTTCCCAATACAAAAGTTCACCGGGCATGACTTTCCCAATACAAAAGTTCACCGGGCATGACTTTCCCAATACAAAAGTCACCGGAGATGACTTTCCCAATACAAAAGTTCACCGGGCATGACTTTCCCAATACAAAAGTTCACCGGGCATGACTTTCCCAATACGAAAGTTCACCGGGCATGACTTTCCCAATACAAAAGTTCACCGGGCATGACTTTCCCAATACGAAAGTTCACCGGAGATGACTTTCCAATACAAAAGTTCACCGGGCATGAATTTCCCAATACAAATGTTCACCGGCATGACTTGCCAATACAAAAGTTCACCGGAGATGACTTTCCCAATACAAAAGTTCACCGGGGCATGACTTTCCCAATAGAAAAGTTCACCGGGCATGACTTTCCCAATACAAAAGTTCACCGGAGATGACTTTCCCAATACAAAAGTTCACCGGGCATGACTTTCCCAATACAAAAATTCACCGGGCATGACTTTCCCAATACGAAAGTTCACCGGGCATGACTTTCCCAATACAAAAGTTCACCGGGCATGACTTTCCCAATACGAAGTTCACCGGGCATGACTTTCCCAATACAAAAGTTCACCGGGTATGATTTCCCAATACAAATGTTCACCGGAGATGACTTTCCCAATACAAAAGTTCACCGGGCATGACTTTCCCAATACAAAAGTTCACCGGCATGACTTTCCCAATACAAAAGTTCACCGGCATGACTTTCCCAATATAAATGTTCACCGGGCATGACTTTCCCAATACAAAAGTTCACCGGGCATGACTTTCCCAATACAAAAGTTCACCGGGCATGACTTTCCCAATACAAAAGGTTCACCGGGCATGACTTTCCCAATACAAAGTTCACCGGGCATGACTTTCCCAATACAAAAGTTCACCGGAGATGACTTTCCCAATGCAAAAGTTCACCGGGCATGACTTTCCCAATACAAAAGCTCACCGGGCATGACTTTCCCAATACAAAAGTTCACCGGGCATGACTTTCTCAATACAAAAGTTCACCGGGCATGAATTTCCCAATACAAATGTTCACCGGAGATGACTTTTCCCATACAAAAGTTCACCGGAGATGACTTTCCCAATACAAAAGTTCACCGGGCATGAATTTCCCAATACAAATGTTCACCGGAAATACCTTTCCCAATACAAAAGTTCACCGGCATGACTTTCCAATACAAAAGTTCACCGGAGATGACTTTCCCAATACAAAAGTTCACCGGCATGACTTTCCCAATACAAAAGTTCACCGGAGATGACTTCCCCAATACAAAAGTTCACCGGAGATGACTTCCCCAATACAAAAGTTCACCGGAGATGACTTTCCCAATACAAAAGTTCACCGGCATGACTTTCCCAATACAAAAGTTCACCGGGCATGACTTTCCCAATACAAAAGTTCACCGGAGATGACTTTCCCAATACAAAAGTTCACCGGGCATGACTTTTCCCAATACAAAAGTTCACCGGGCATGACTTTCCCAATACAAAAGTTCACCGGGCATGACTTTCCCAATACAAAAGTTCACCGGGCATGACTTTCCCAATACAAAAGTTCACCGGAGATGACTTTCCCAATACAAAAGTTCACCGGAGATGACTTTTCCATACAAAAGTTCACCGGGCATGACTTTCCCAATACAAAAGTTCACCGGGCATGACTTTCCCAATACAAAAGTTCACCGGGCATGACTTTCCCAATACAAATGTTCACCGGGCATGGCTTTCCCAATACAAAAGTTCACCTGAGATGACTTTCCCAATACAAAAGTTCACCGGGCATGACTTTCCCAATACGAAAGTTCACCGGGCATGACTTTCCCAATACAAAAGTTCACCGGGCATGACTTTCCCAATACGAAAGTTTACCGGAGATGACTTTCCCAATACAAAAGTTCACCGGGCATGACTATCCCAATACAAAAGTTCACCGGCATGACCTTCCCAATACAAAAGTTCACCGGGCATGACTTTCCCAATACAAAAGTTCACCGGGCATGACTTTCCCAATACAAAAGTTCACCGGGCATGACTTTCCCAATACAAAAGTTCACCGGCATGACTTTCCCAATACAAAAGTTCACCGGGCATGACTTTCCCAATACAAAAGTTCGCCGGGCATGACTTTCCCAATACGAAAGTCACCGGGCATGACTTTCCCAATACAAAAGTTCACCGGGCATGACTTTCCCAATACGAAGTTCACCGGACATGGCTTTCCCAACACAAAAGTTCACCGGGCATGACTTTCCCAATACAAAAGTTCCACCGGGCATGACTTTGCCAATACAAAAGTTCCCCGGGCATGACTTTCCCAATACAAAAGTTCACCGGGCATGACTTTCCCAATACAAAAGTTCACCGGGCATGACTTTCCCAATACAAAAGTTCACCGGGCATGACTTTCCCAATACAAAAGTTCACCGGGCATGACTTTCCCAATACAAAAGTTCACCGGGCATGACTTTTCCCAATACAAAAGTTCACCGGGCATGACTTTCCAATACAAAAGTTCACCGGGCATGACTTTCCTAATACAAAAGTTCACCGGGCATGACTTTCCCAATACAAAAGTTCACCGGCATGACTTTCCCAATACAAAAGTTCACCGGGCATGACTTTCCCAATACAAAAGTTCACCGGTCATGACTTTGCCAATACAAAAGTTCACCGGAGATGACTTTCCCAATACAAAAGTTCACCGGGCATGACTTTCCCATACAAAAGTTCACCGGAGATGACTTTTCCCATACAAAAGTTCACCGGAGATGACTTTCTCAATACAAAAGTTCACCGGGCATGACTTTCCCAATACAAAGTTCACCGGAGATGACTTTCCCAATACAAAAGTTCACCGGGCATGAATTTCCCAATACAAATGTTCACCGGGCATGACTTTGCCAATACAAAAGTTCACCGGGAATGAATTTCCCAATACAAATGTTCACCGGGCATGACTTTGCCAATACAAAAGTTCACCGGAGATGACTTTCCCAATACAAAAGTTCACCGGGCATGACTTTCCCAATACAAAAGTTCACCGGGCATGACTTTCCCAATACAAAAGTTCACCGGAGATGACTTTTCCCATACAAAAGTTCACCGGAGATGACTTTCCCAATACAAAGTTTACCGGGAATGACTTTCCCAATAAAAAAGTTCACCGGGCATGACTTTCCCAATACAAAAGTTCACCGGAGATGACTTTTCCCATACAAAAGTTCACCGGAGATGACTTTCCCAATACAAAAGTTCACCGGGCATGACTTTCCCAATACAAAAGTTCACCGGGCATGACTTTCCCAATACAAAAGTTCACCGGGCATGACTTTCTCAATACAAAAGTTCACCGGGCATGACTTTCCCAATACAAAAGTTCACCGGAGATGACTTTCCCAATACAAAAGTTCACCGGGCATGAATTTCCCAATATAAATGTTCACCGGCATGACTTTGCCAATACAAAAGATCACCGGAGATGACTTTCCCAATACAAAAGTTCACCGGCATGACTTTCCCAATACAAAAGTTCACCGGGCATGACTTTCCCAATATAAATGTTCACCGGGCATGACTTTCCCAATACATAAGTTCACCGGAGATGACTTTTCCCATACAAAAGTTCACCGGGCATGACTTTCCCAATACAAAAGTTCACCGGGCATGACTTTTCCCATACAAAAGTTCACCGGGCATGGCTTTCCCAATACAAATGTTCACCGGGCATGACTTTCCCAATACAAAAGTTCACCGGGCATGAATTTCCCAATACAAATGTTCACCGGGCATGACTTTCCCAATACGAAAGTTCACCGGGCATGACTTTCCCAATACAAAAGTTCACCGGGCATGACTTTCCCAATACAAAAGTTCACCGGGCATGACTTTCCCAATACAAAAGTTCACCGGGCATGACTTTCCCAATACAAAAGTACACCGGAGATGACTTTTCCCATACAAAAGTTCACCGGAGATGACTTTCCCAATACAAAAGTTCACCGGGCATGACTTTTCCAATACAAAAGTTCACCGGGCATGACTTTTCCCATACAAAAGTTCACCGTAGATGACTTTCCCAATACAAAAGTTCACCGGGCATGACTTTTCCAATACAAAAGTTCACCGGGCATGACTTTCCCAATACAAAAAATCACCGGGCATGACTTTCCCAATACAAAAGTTCACCGGGCATGACTTTCCCAATACAAAAGTTCACCGGGCATGACTTTCCCAATACAAAAGTTCACCGGGCATGACTTTCCCAATACGAAAGTTCACCGGAGATGACTTTCCCAATACAAAAGTTCACCGGGCATGAATTTCCCAATACAAAAGTTCACCGGGCATGACTTTCCCAATACAAAAGTTCACCGGGCATGACTTTCCCAATACGAAAGTTCACCGGAGATGACTTTCCCAATACAAAAGTTCACCGGGCATGAATTTCCCAATACAAAAGTTCACCGGAGATGACTTTCCCAATACAAAAGTTCACCGGGCATGACTTTCCCAATACAAAAGTTCACCGGAGATGACTTTTCCCATACAAAAGTTCACCGGAGATGACTTTCCCAATACAAAAGTTCACCGGGCATGACTTTCCCAATAAAAAAGTTCACCGGGCATGAATTTCCCAATACAAATGTTCACCGGGCATGACTTTGCCAAAACAAAAGTTCACCGGAGATGACTTTCCCAATACAAAAGTTCACCGGGCATGACTTTCCCGATACAAAAGTTCACCGGGCATGACTTTCCCAATACAAAAGTTCACCGGGCATGACTTTCCCAATATAAATGTTCACCGGGCATGACTTTCCCAATACATAAGTTCACCGGAGATGACTTTTCCCATACAAAAGTTCACCGGGCATGACTTTCCCAATACAAAAGTTCACCGGGCATGACTTTTCCCATACAAAAGTTCACCGGGCATGGCTTTCCCAATACAAATGTTCACCGGGCATGACTTTCCCAATACAAAAGTTCACCGGGCATGAATTTCCCAATACAAATGTTCACCGGGCATGACTTTCCCAATACGAAAGTTCACCGGGCATGACTTTCCCAATACAAAAGTTCACCGGGCATGACTTTCCCAATACAAAAGTTCACCGGGCATGACTTTCCCAATACAAAAGTTCACCGGGCATGACTTTCCCAATACAAAAGTTCACCGGGCATGACTTTCCCAATACAAAAGTTCACCGGGCATGCCTTTCCCAATACAAAAGTTCACCGGGCATGACTTTCCCAATACAAAAGTACACCGGAGATGACTTTTCCCATACAAAAGTTCACCGGAGATGACTTTCCCAATACAAAAGTTCACCGGGCATGACTTTTCCAATACAAAAGTTCACCGGGCATGACTTTTCCTATACAAAAGTTCACCGTAGATGACTTTCCCAATACAAAAGTTCACCGGGCATGACTTTCCCAATACAAAAGTTCACCGGGCATGACTTTCCAATACAAAAAATCACCGGGCATGACTTTCCCAATACAAAAGTTCACCGGGCATGACTTTCCCAATACAAAAGTTCACCGGGCATGACTTTCCCAATACAAAAGTTCACCGGGCATGACTTTCCCAATACGAAAGTTCACCGGAGATGACTTTCCCAATACAAAAGTTCACCGGGCATGAATTTCCCAATACAAACGTTCACCGGGCATGACTTTCCCAATACAAAAATTCACCGGGCATGACTTTCCCAATACAAAAGTTCACCGGGCATGACTTTCCCAATACAAAAGTTCACCGGGCATGACTTTCCCAATACAAAAGTTCACCGGAGATGACTTTCCCAATACAAAAGTTCACCGGGCATGACTTTCCCAATACAAAAGTTCACCGGAGATGACTTTTCCCATACAAAAGTTCACCGGAGATGACTTTCCCAATACAAAAGTTCACCGGGCATGACTTTCCCAATAAAAAAGTTCACCGGGCATGAATTTCCCAATACAAATGTTCACCGGGCATGACTTTGCCAATACAAAAGTTCACCGGAGATGACTTTCCCAATACAAAAGTTCACCGGGCATGACTTTCCCAATACAAAAGTTCACCGGGCATGACTTTCCCAATACAAAAGTTCACCGGGCATGACTTTCCCAATACAAAAGTTCACCGGGCATGACTTTCCCAATACAAAAGTTCACCGGGCATGACTTTCCCAATACAAAAGTTCACCGGGCATGACTTTCCCAATACGAAAGTTCACCGGAGATGACTTTCCCAATACAAAATTTCACCGGGCATGAATTTCCCAATACAAATGTTCACCGGAGATGACTTTCCCAATACAAAAGTTCACCGGGCATGACTTTCCCAATACAAAAGTTCACCGGGCATGACTTTCCCAATACAAAAGTTCACCGGGCATGACTTTCCCAATACAAAAGTTCACCGGAGATGACTTTCCCAATACAAAAGTTCACCGGGCATGACTTTCCCAATACAAAAGTTCACCGGAGATGACTTTTCCCATACAAAAGTTCACCGGAGATGACTTTCCCAATACAAAAGTTCACCGGGCATGACTTTTCCAATAAAAAAGTTCACCGGGCATGAATTTCCCAATACAAATGTTCACCGGGCATGACTTTGCCAATACAAAAGTTCACCGGAGATGACTTTCCCAATACAAAAGTTCACCGGGCTGGACTTTCCCAATACAAAAGTTCACCGGGCATGACTTTCCCAATACAAAAGTTCACCGGGCATGACTTTCCCAATACAAAAGTTCACCGGGCATGATTTTCCCAATACAAAAGTTCACCGGAGATGACTTTCCCAATACAAAAGTTCACCGGGCATGACTTTCCCAATACAAAAGTTCACCGGGCATGACTTTCCCAATACAAAAGTTCACCGGGCATGACTTTCCCAATACAAAAGTTCACCGGGCATGACTTTCCCAATACAAAAGTTCACCGGGCATGACTTTCCCAATACAAAAGTTCATCGGGCATGACTTTCCCAATACGAAAGTTCACCGGAGATGACTTTCCCAATACAAAAGTTCACCGGGCATGAATTTCCCAATACAAATGTTCACCGGGCATGAATTTCCCAATACAAATGTTCACCGGGCATGACTTTCCCAATACAAAAGTTCACAGGGCATGACTTTCCCAATACAAAAGTGCACCGGGCATGACTTTCCCAATACAAAAGTTCACCGGAGATGACTTTCCCAATACAAAAGTTCACCGGGCATGACTTTGCCAATACAAAAGTTCACCGGGCATGACTTTCCCAATACAAAAGTTCACCGGAGATGACTTTCCCAATACAAAAGTTCACCGGGCATGACTTTCCCAATACAAATGTTCACCGGGCATGACTTTCCCAGTACAAAAGTTCACCGGGCATGACTTTCCCAATACAAAAGTTCACCGGGCATGACTTTCCCAATACAAATGTTCACCGGGCATGAATTTCCCAATACAAATGTTCACCGGCCATGACTTTCCCAATACAAAAGTTCACCGGGCATGAATTTCCCAATACAAAAGTTCACCGGAGATGACTTTCCCAATACAAAAGTTCACAGGGCATGACTTTCCCAATACAAAAGTTCACCGGGCATGACTTTCCCAATACAAAAGTTCACCGGAGATGACTTTCCCAATACAAAAGTTCACCGGGCATGACTTTCCCAATACAAAAGTTCACCGGGCATGACTTTCCCAATCCAAAAGTTCACCGGGCATGACTTTCCCAATACAAAAGTTCACCGGGCATGACTTTCCCAATACAAAAGTTCACCGGGCATGACTTTCCTAATACAAAAGTTCACCGGGCATGACTTTCCCAATACAAAAGTTCACCGGAGATGACTTTCCCAATACAAAAGTTCACCGGGCATGACTTTCCCAATACAAAAGTTCACCGGGCATGACTTTCTCAATACAAAAGTTCACCGGGCATGAATTTCCAAATACAAATGTTCACCGGAGATGACTTTTCCCATACAAAAGTTCACCGGAGATGACTTTCCCAATACAAAAGTTCACCGGGCATGAATTTCCCAATACAAATGTTCACCGGAGATGACTTTCCCAATACAAAAGTTCACCGGGCATGACTTTCCCAATACAAAAGTTCACCGGAGATGACTTTCCCAATACAAAAGTTCACCGGAGATGACTTTTCCCAATACAAAAGTTCACCGGGCATGAATTTCCCAATACAAATGTTCACCGGAGATGACTTTCCCAATACAAAAGTTCACCGGGCATGACTTTCCCAATACAAAAGTTCACCGGAGATGACTTTCCCAATACAAAAGTTCACCGGGCATGACTTTCCCAATACAAAAGTTCACCTGAGATGACTTCCCCAATACAAAAGTTCACCGGAGATGACTTCCCCAATACAAAAGTTCACCGGAGATGACTTTCCCAATACAAAAGTTCACCGGGAATGACTTTCGCAATACAAAAGTTCACCGGGCATGACTTTCCCAATACAAAAGTTCACCGGAGATGATTTTCCCAATACAAAAGTTCACCGGGCATGACTTTCCCAATACAAAGGTTCACCGGGCATGACTTTCCCAATACAAAAGTTCACCGGGCATGACTTTCCCAATACAAAAGTTCACCGGGCATGACTTTCCCAATACAAAAGTTCACCGGAGATGACTTTCCCAATACAAGAGTTCACCGGAGATGAATTTTCCCATACAAAAGTTCACCGGGCATGACTTTCCCAATACAAAAGTTCACCGGGCATGACTTTCCCAATACAATAGTTCACCGGGCATGACTTTCCCAATACAAAAGTTCACCGGAGATGACTTCCCCAATACAAAAGTTCACCGGGCATGACTTTCCCAATACAAAAGTTCACCGGGCATGACTTTCCCAATACAAAAGTTCACCGGAGATGACTTTCCCAATACAAAAGTTCACCGGGCATGACTTTCCCAATACAAAAGTTCACCGGGCATGACTTTCCCAATACAAAAGTTCACCGGGCATGACTTTCCCAATACAAAAGTTCACCGGGCATGACTTTCTCAATACAAAAGTTCACCGGGCATGACTTTCCCAATACAAAAGTTCACCGGGCATGACTTTCCCAAAACAAAAGTTCACCGGAGATGACTTTCCCAATACAAAAGTTCACCGGGCATGACTTTCCCAATACAAAAGTTCATCGGGCATGACTTTCCCAATACGAAAGTTCACCGGAGATGACTTTCCCAATACAAAAGTTCACCGGGCATGAATTTCCCAATACAAATGTTCACCGGGCATGAATTTCCCAATACAAATGTTCACCGGGCATGACTTTCCCAATACAAAAGTTCACCGGGCATGACTTTCCCAATACAAAAGTTCACCGGGCATGACTTTCCCAATACAAAAGTTCACCGGAGATGACTTTCCCAATACAAAAGTTCACCGGGCATGACTTTGCCAATACAAAAGTTCACCGGGCATGACTTTCCCAATACAAAAGTTCACCGGAGATGACTTTCCCAATACAAAAGTTCACCGGGCATGACTTTCCCAATACAAATGTTCACCGGGCATGACTTTCCCAGTACAAAAGTTCACCGGGCATGACTTTCCCAATACAAAAGTTCACCGGGCATGACTTTCCCAATACAAATGTTCACCGGGCATGAATTTCCCAATACAAATGTTCACCGGGCATGACTTTCCCAATACAAAAGTTCACCGGGCATGAATTTCCCAATACAAAAGTTCACCGGAGATGACTTTCCCAATACAAAAGTTCACAGGGCATGACTTTCCCAATACAAAAGTTCACCGGGCATGACTTTCCCAATACAAAAGTTCACCGGAGATGACTTTCCCAATACAAAAGTTCACCGGGCATGACTTTCCCAATACAAAAGTTCACCGGGCATGACTTTCCCAATCCAAAAGTTCACCGGGCATGACTTTCCCAATACAAAAGTTCACCGGGCATGACTTTCCCAATACAAAAGTTCACCGGGCATGACTTTCCTAATACAAAAGTTCACCGGGCATGACTTTCCCAATACAAAAGTTCACCGGAGATGACTTTCCCAATACAAAAGTTCACCGGGCATGACTTTCCCAATACAAAAGTTCACCGGGCATGACTTTCTCAATACAAAAGTTCACCGGGCATGAATTTCCAAATACAAATGTTCACCGGAGATGACTTTTCCCATACAAAAGTTCACCGGAGATGACTTTCCCAATACAAAAGTTCACCGGGCATGAATTTCCCAATACAAATGTTCACCGGAGATGACTTTCCCAATACAAAAGTTCACCGGGCATGACTTTCCCAATACAAAAGTTCACCGGAGATGACTTTCCCAATACAAAAGTTCACCGGGCATGACTTTCCCAATACAAAAGTTCACCTGAGATGACTTCCCCAATACAAAAGTTCACCGGAGATGACTTCCCCAATACAAAAGTTCACCGGAGATGACTTTCCCAATACAAAAGTTCACCGGGAATGACTTTCGCAATACAAAAGTTCACCGGGCATGACTTTCCCAATACAAAAGTTCACCGGAGATGACTTTCCCAATACAAAAGTTCACCGGGCATGACTTTCCCAATACAAAAGTTCACCGGGCATGACTTTCTCAATACAAAAGTTCACCGGGCATGAATTTCCAAATACAAATGTTCACCGGAGATGACTTTTCCCATACAAAAGTTCACCGGAGATGACTTTCCCAATACAAAAGTTCACCGGGCATGAATTTCCCAATACAAATGTTCACCGGAGATGACTTTCCCAATACAAAAGTTCACCGGGCATGACTTTCCCAATACAAAAGTTCACCGGAGATGACTTTCCCAATACAAAAGTTCACCGGGCATGACTTTCCCAATACAAAAGTTCACCTGAGATGACTTCCCCAATACAAAAGTTCACCGGAGATGACTTCCCCAATACAAAAGTTCACCGGAGATGACTTTCCCAATACAAAAGTTCACCGGGAATGACTTTCGCAATACAAAAGTTCACCGGGCATGACTTTCCCAATACAAAAGTTCACCGGAGATGATTTTCCCAATACAAAAGTTCACCGGGCATGACTTTCCCAATACAAAGGTTCACCGGGCATGACTTTCCCAATACAAAAGTTCACCGGGCATGACTTTCCCAATACAAAAGTTCACCGGGCATGACTTTCCCAATACAAAAGTTCACCGGAGATGACTTTCCCAATACAAGAGTTCACCGGAGATGAATTTTCCCATACAAAAGTTCACCGGGCATGACTTTCCCAATACAAAAGTTCACCGGGCATGACTTTCCCAATACAATAGTTCACCGGGCATGACTTTCCCAATACAAAAGTTCACCGGAGATGACTTCCCCAATACAAAAGTTCACCGGGCATGACTTTCCCAATACAAAAGTTCACCGGGCATGACTTTCCCAATACAAAAGTTCACCGGAGATGACTTTCCCAATACAAAAGTTCACCGGGCATGACTTTCCCAATACAAAAGTTCACCGGGCATGACTTTCCCAATACAAAAGTTCACCGGGCATGACTTTCCCAATACAAAAGTTCACCGGGCATGACTTTCTCAATACAAAAGTTCACCGGGCATGACTTTCCCAATACAAAAGTTCACCGGGCATGACTTTCCCAAAACAAAAGTTCACCGGAGATGACTTTCCCAATACAAAAGTTCACCGGGCATGACTTTCCCAATACAAAAGTTCACCGAGCATGACTTTCCCAATACAAAAGTTCACCGGGCATGACTTTCCCAATACAAAAGTTCACCGGGCATGACTTTCCCAATACGAAAGTTCACCGGGCATGATTTTCCCAATACAAAAGTTCACCGGTCATGATTTTCCCAATACGAAAGTTCACCGGAGATGACTTTCCCAACACAAAAGTTCACCGGGCATGAATTTCCCAATACAAATGTTCACCGGGCATGACTTTGCCAATACAATAGTTCACCGGAGATGACTTTCCCAATACAAAAGTTCACCGGGCATGACTTTCCCAATACAAAAGTTCACCGGGCATGACTTTCCCAATACAAAAGTTCACCGGAGATAACTTTCCCAATACAAAAGTTCACCGGGCATGACTTTCCCAATACAAAAGTTCACCGGGCATGACTTTCCCAATACGAAAGTTCACCGGGCATGACTTTCCCAATACAAAAGTTCACCGGGCATGACTTTCCTAATACAAAAGTTCACCAGGCATGACTTTTCCCAATACAAAAGTTCACCGGGCATGACTTTCCCAATACAAAAGTTCACCGGGCATGACTTTCCCAATACAAAAGTTCACCGGAGATGACTTTCCCAATACAAAAGTTCACCGGGCATGACTTTCCCAATACAAAAGTTCACCGGGCATGAGTTTCCCAATACAAAAGTTCACCGGGCATGACTTTCCCAATACAAAAGTTCACCGGGCATGACTTTCCCAATACAAAAGTTCACCGGGCATGACTTTCCCAATACAAAAGTTCACCGGGCATGACTTTCCCAATACGAAAGTTCACCGGGCATGACTTTCCCAATACAAAAGTTCACCGGGCATGACTTTCCCAATACGAAAGTTCACCGGGCATGGCTTTCCCAACACAAAAGTTCACCGGGCATGACTTTCCCAATACAAAAGTTCACCGGGCATGACTTTGGCAATACAAAAGTTCACCGGGCATGACTTTCCCAATACAAAAGTTCACCGGGCATGACTTTCCCAATACAAAAGTTCACCGGGCATGACTTTCCCAATACAAAAGTTCACCGGGCATGACTTTCCCAATACAAAAGTTCACCGGGCATAGCTTTCCCAACACAAAAGTTCTCCGGGCATGACTTTCCCAATACAAAAGTTCACCGGAGATGACTTTCCCAATACAAAAGTTCACCGGGCATGGCTTTCCCAACACAAAAGTTCACCGGGCATGATTTTCCCAATACAAAAGTTCACCGGGAATGAATTTCCCAATACAAATGTTCACCGGGCATGACTTTCCCAATACAAAAGTTCACCGGGCATGACTTTCCCAATACAAAAGTTCACCGGGCATGACTTTCCCAATACAAAAGTTCACCGGGCATGACTTTCCCAATACAAAAGTTCACCGGGCATGACTTTCCCAATACAAAAGTTCACCGGGCATGACTTTCCCAATACAAAAGTACACCGGAGATGACTTTTCCCATACAAAAGTTCACCGGAGATGACTTTCCCAATACAAAAGTTCACCGGGCATGACTTTTCCAATACAAAAGTTCACCGGGCATGACTTTTCCCATACAAAAGTACACCGGAGATGACTTTTCCCATACAAAAGTTCACCGGAGATGACTTTCCCAATACAAAAGTTCACCGGGCATGACTTTCCCAATACAAAAGTTCACCGGGCATGACTTTCCTAATACAAATGTTCACCAGGCATGACTTTTCCCAATACAAAAGTTCACCGGGCATGACTTTCCCAATACAAAAGTTCACCGGGCATGACTTTCCCAATACAAAAGTTCACCGGAGATGACTTTCCCAATACAAAAGTTCACCGGGCATGACTTTCCCAATACAAAAGTTCACCGGGCATGACTTTCCCAATACAAAAGTTCACCGGGCATGACTTTCTCAATACAAAAGTTCACCGGGCATGACTTTCCCAATACAAAAGTTCACCGGGCATGACTTTCCCAAAACAAAAGTTCACCGGAGATGACTTTCCCAATACAAAAGTTCACCGGGCATGACTTTCCCAATACAAAAGTTCACCGAGCATGACTTTCCCAATACAAAAGTTCACCGGGCATGACTTTCCCAATACAAAAGTTCACCGGGCATGACTTTCCCAATACGAAAGTTCACCGGGCATGATTTTCCCAATGCAAAAGTTCACCGGTCATGATTTTCCCAATACAAAAGTTCACCGGGCATGACTTTCCCAATACAAAAGTTCACCGGGCATGAGTTTCCCAATACAAAAGTTCACCGGGCATGACTTTCCCAATACAAAAGTTCACCGGGCATGACTTTCCCAATACAAAAGTTCACCGGGCATGACTTTCCCAATACAAAAGTTCACCGGGCATGACTTTCCCAATACGAAAGTTCACCGGGCATGACCAATACAAAAGTTCACCGGGCATGACTTTCCCAAAACAAAAGTTCACCGGAGATGACTTTCCCAATACAAAAGTTCACCGGGCATGACTTTCCCAATACAAAAGTTCACCGAGCATGACTTTCCCAATACAAAAGTTCACCGGGCATGACTTTCCCAATACAAAAGTTCACCGGGCATGACTTTCCCAATACGAA
Organism: Musca autumnalis; assembly: GCF_047663935.1. Taxonomy (NCBI): domain Eukaryota; kingdom Metazoa; phylum Arthropoda; class Insecta; order Diptera; family Muscidae; genus Musca; species Musca autumnalis. Next base: position 22,155 of record NW_027411881.1, read on the forward strand.
AGTTCACCGGGCATGATTTTCCCAATGCAAAAGTTCACCGGTCATGATTTTCCCAATACGAAAGTTCACCGGAGATGACTTTCCCAACACAAAAGTTCACCGGGCATGAATTTCCCAATACAAATGTTCACCGGGCATGACTTTGCCAATACAAAAGTTCACCGGAGATGACTTTCCCAATACAAAAGTTCACCGGGCATGACTTTCCCAATACAAAAGTTCACCGGGCATGACTTTCCCAATACAAAAGTTCACCGGAGATAACTTTCCCAATACAAAAGTTCACCGGGCATGACTTTCCCAATACAAAAGTTCACCGGGCATGACTTTCCCAATACGAAAGTTCACCGGGCATGACTTTCCCAATACAAAAGTTCACCGGGCATGACTTTCCTAATACAAAAGTTCACCAGGCATGACTTTTTCCAATACAAAAGTTCACCGGGCATGACTTTCCCAATACAAAAGTTCACCGGGCATGACTTTCCCAATACAAAAGTTCACCGGAGATGACTTTCCCAATACAAAAGTTCACCGGGCATGACTTTCCCAATACAAAAGTTCATCGGGCATGAGTTTCCCAATACAAAAGTTCACCGGGCATGACTTTCCCAATACAAAAGTTCACCGGGCATGACTTTCTCAATACAAAAGTTCACCGGGCATGACTTTCCCAATACAAAAGTTCACCGGGCATGACTTTCCCAATACAAAAGTTCACCGGAGATGACTTTCCCAATACAAAAGTTCACCGGGCATGACTTTCCCAATACAAAAGTTCACCGGGCATGACTTTCCCAATATAAATGTTCACCGGGCATGACTTTCCCAATACAAAATTTCACCGGGCATGACTTTGCCAATACAAAAGTTCACCGGAGATGACTTTCCCAATACAAAAGTTCACCGGGCATGACTTTCCCAATACAAAAGTTCACCGGGCATGACTTTCCCAATACGAAAGTTCACCGGGCATGACTTTCCCAATACAAAAGTTCACCGGGCATGACTTTTCCAATACAAAAGTTCACCGGGCATGACTTTCCCAATACAAAAGTTCACCGGGCATGACTTTCCCAATACAAAAGTTCACCGGGCATGACATTGCCAATACAAAAGTTCACCGGAGATGGCTTTCCCAATACAAAAGTTCACCGGGCATGACTTTCCAAATGCAAAAGTTCACCGGAGATGACTTTCCCAATACAAAAGTTCACCGGGCATGACTTTCCCAATACAAAAGTTCACCGGGCATGACTTTCCCAATACAAAAGTTCACCGGGCATGACTTTCCCAATACAAAAGTTCACCGGGCATGACTTTCCCAATACATAAGTTCACCGGAGATGACTTTCCCAATACAAAAGTTCACCGGAGATGACTTTCTCAATACAAAAGTTCACCTGGCATGACTTTGCCAATACAAAAGTTCACCGGAGATGACTTTCCCAATACAAAAGTTCACCGGGCATGACTTTCCCAATACAAAAGTTCGCCGGAGATGACTTTTCCCATACAAAAGTTCACCGGGCATGACTTTCCCAATACAAAAGTTCACTGGGCATGGCTTTCCCAACACAAAAGTTCACCGGGCATGACTTTCCCAATACAAAAGTTCGCCGGGCATGACTTTCCCAATACAAAAGTTCACTGGGCATGGCTTTCCCAACACAAAAGTTCACCGGAGATGACTTTCCCAATACAAAAGTTCACCGGGCATGACTTTCCCAATACAAAAGTTCACCGGGCATGACTTTCCCAATATAAATGTTCACCGGGCATGACTTTCCCAATACAAAATTTCACCGGGCATGACTTTGCCAATACAAAAGTTCACCGGAGATGACTTTCCCAATACAAAAGTTCACCGGGCATGACTTTCCCAATACAAAAGTTCACCGGGCATGACTTTCCCAATACGAAAGTTCACCGGGCATGACTTTCCCAATACAAAAGTTCACCGGGCATGACTTTTCCAATACAAAAGTTCACCGGGCATGACTTTCCCAATACAAAAGTTCACCGGGCATGACTTTCCCAATACAAAAGTTCACCGGGCATGACATTGCCAATACAAAAGTTCACCGGAGATGGCTTTCCCAATACAAAAGTTCACCGGGCATGACTTTTCAAATGCAAAAGTTCACCGGAGATGACTTTCCCAATACAAAAGTTCACCGGGCATGACTTTCCCAATACAAAAGTTCACCGGGCATGACTTTCCCAATACAAAAGTTCACCGGGCATGACTTTCCCAATACATAAGTTCACCGGAGATGACTTTCCCAATACAAAAGTTCACCGGAGATGACTTTCTCAATACAAAAGTTCACCTGGCATGACTTTGCCAATACAAAAGTTCACCGGAGATGACTTTCCCAATACAAAAGTTCACCGGGCATGACTTTCCCAATACAAAAGTTCGCCGGAGATGACTTTTCCCATACAAAAGTTCACCGGGCATGACTTTCCCAATACAAAAGTTCACTGGGCATGGCTTTCCCAACACAAAAGTTCACCGGGCATGACTTTCCCAATACAAAAGTTCACCGGAGCTTACTTTCCCAATACAAAAGTTCACCGGGCATGACTTTCCCAATACAAAAGTTCACCGGGCATGACTTTCCCAATACAAAAGTTCGCCGGAGATGACTTTTCCCATACAAAAGTTCACCGGGCATGACTTTCCCAATACAAAAGTTCACTGGGCATGGCTTTCCCAACACAAAAGTTCACCGGGCATGACTTTCCCAATACAAAAGTTCACCGGGCATGACTTTCCCAATACAAAAAATCACCGGAGATGACTTTCCCAATACAAAAGTTCACCGGGCATGACTTTCCCAATACAAAAGTTCACCGGGCATGACTTTCCCAATACAAAAGTTCACCGGGCATGACTTTCCCAATACAAAAGTTCACCGGGCATGACTTTCCCAATACAAAAGTTCACCGGGCATGACTTTCCCAATACAAAAGTTCACCGGGCATGACTTTCCCAATACAAAAGTTCACCGGGCATGACTTTCCCAATACAAAAGTTCACCGGGCATGACTTTCCCAATACAAAAGTTCACCGGGCATGACTTTCCCAATACAAAAGTTCACCGGGCATGACTTTCCCAATACAAAAGTTCACCGGGCATGACTTTCCCAATACAAAAGTTCACCGGGCATGACTTTCCCAATACAAAAGTTCACCGGGCATGACTTTCCCAATACAAAAGTTCACCGGGCATGACTTTCCCAATACAAAATTTCACCGGGCATGACTTTCCCAATACAAAAGTTCACCGGGCATGACTTTCCCAATACAAAAGTTCACCGGGCATGACTTTCCCAATACAAAAGTTCACCGGGCATGACTTTCCCAATATAAATGTTCACCGGGCATGACTTTCCCAATACATAAGTTCACCGGAGATGACTTTCCCAATACAAAAGTTCACCGGGCATGACTTTCCTAATACAAAAGTTCACCGGAGATGACTTTCCCAATACAAAAGTTCACCGAGCATGACTTTCCCAATACAAAAGTTCACCGGGCATGACTTTCCCAATACAAAAGTTCACCGGGCATGACTTTCCCAATACAAAAGTTCACCGGGCATGACTTTCCCAATACAAAAGTTCACCGGGCATGACTTTCCCAATACAAAATTTCACCGGGCATGACTTTGCCAATACAAAAGTTCACCGGAGATGACTTTCCCAATACAAAAGTTCACCGGGCATGACTTTCCCAATACAAAAGTTCACCGGGCATGACTTTCCCAATACAAAAGTTCACCGGGCATGACTTTCCCAATACAAAAGTTCACCGGGCATGAATTTCCCAATACAAAAGTTCACCGGGCATGACTTTGCCAATACAAAAGTTCACCGGGCATGACTTTCCCAATATAAATGTTCACCGGGCATGACTTTCCCAATACATAAGTTCACCGGAGATGACTTTCCCAATACAAAAGTTCACCGGGCATGACTTTCCCAATATAAATGTTCACCGGGCATGACTTTCCCAATACATAAGTTCACCGGGCATGACTTTCCCAATACAAAAGTTCACCGGACATGACTTTCCCAATACAAAAGTTCACCGGAGATGACTTCCCAATACAAAAGTTCACCGGGCATGACTTTCCCAATACAAAAGTTCACCGGGCATGACTTTCCCAATACAAAAGTTCACCGGGCATGACTTTCCCAATACAAAAGTTTACCGAGCATGACTTTCCCAATACAAAAGTTCACCGGGCATGACTTTCCCAATACAAAAGTTCACCGGGCATGACTTTCCCAATACAAAAGTTCACCGGGCATTACTTTCCTTATACAAAAGTTCACCAGGCATGACTTTTCCCATACAAAAGTTCACCGGAGATGACTTTTCCCATACAAAAGTTCACCGGACATGACTTTCCCAATACAAAAGTTCACCGGGCATGACTTTCCCAATACAAAAGTTTACCGGAGATGACTTTTCCCAATACAAAAGTTCGCCGGGCATGACTTTCCCAATACAAAAGTTCACCGGGCATGACTTTCCCAATACAAAAGTTCACCGGGCATGACTTTCCCAATATAAATGTTCACCGGGCATGACTTTCCCAATACATAAGTTCACCGGAGATGACTTTCCCAATACAAAAGTTCACCGGAGATGACTTTCTCAATACAAAAGTTCACCGGGCATGACTTTCCCAATACAAAAGTTCACCGGAGATGACTTTCCCAATACAAAAGTTCACCGGGCATGACTTTCCCAATACAAAAGTTCACCGGGCATGACTTTCGCAATACAAAAGTTCACCGGGCATGACTTTCCCAATACAAAAGTTCACCGGGCATGACTTTCCCAATACAAAAGTTCACCGGGCATGACTTTCCCAATACAAAAGTTCACCGGGCATGACTTTCCCAATACAAAATTTCACCGGGCATGACTTTGCCAATACAAAAGTTCACCGGAGATGACTTTCCCAATACAAAAGTTCACCGGGCATGACTTTCCCAATACAGAAGTTCACCGGAGATGACTTTCCCAATACAAAAGTTCACCGGGCATGACTTTTCCAATACAAAAGTTCACCGGAGATGACTTTTCCCATACAAAAGTTCACCGGGCATGACTTTCCCAATACATAATTTCACCGGGCATGGCTTTCCCAACACAAAAGTTCACCGGGCATGACTTTCCCAATACAAAAGTTCACCGGGCATGACTTTCCCAATACAAAAAATCACCGGAGATGACTTTCCCAATACAAAAGTTCACCGGGCATGACTTTCCCAATACAAAAGTTCACCGGGCATGACTTTCCCAATACAAAAGTTCACCGGGCATGACTTTCCCAATACAAAAGTTCACCGGCATGACTTTCCCAATACAAAAGTTCACCGGGCATGACTTTCCCAATACAAAAGTTCTCCGGGCATGACTTTCCCAATACAAAAGTTCACCGGGCATGACTTTCTCAATACAAAAGTTCACCGGGCATGACTTTCCAATACAAAAAATCACCGGAGATGACTTTCCCAATACAAAAGTTCACCGGGCATGACTTTCCCAATACAAAAGATCACCGGGCATGAATTTCCCAATACAAATGTTCACCGGGCATGACTTTGACAATACAAAAGTTCACCGGAGATGACTTTCCCAATACAAAAGTTCACCGGGCATGACTTTCCCAATACAAAAGTTCACCGGGCATGACTTTCCCAATACAAAAGTTCACCGGAGATGCCTTTCCCAATACAAAAGTTCACCGGGCATGACTTTCCCAATACAAAAGTTCACCGGGCATGACTTTCCCAATACAAAAGTTCACCGGGCATGACTTTCCCAATACAAAAGTTCACCGGGCATGACTTTCCCAATACAAAAGTTCACCGGGCATGACTTTGCCAATACAAAAGTTCACCGGGCATGACTTTCCCAATACAAAAGTTCACCGGGCATGACTTTCCCAATACAAAAGTTCACCGGGCATGACTTTCCCAATACAAAAGTTCACCGGGCATGACTTTGCCAATACAAAAGTTCACCGGAGATGACTTTCCCAATACATAAGTTCACCGGGCATGACTTTCCCAATACAAAAGTTCACCGGGCATGACTTTCCCAATACAAAAGTTCACCGGAGATGACTTTCCCAATACAAAAGTTCACCGGGCATGACTTTCCCAATACAAAAGTTCACCGGGCATGAATTTCCCAATACAAATGTTCACCGGAGATGACTTTCCCAATACAAAAGTTCACCGGGCATGACTTTCCCAATACAAAAGTTCACCGGAGATGACTTTCCCAATACAAAAGTTCACCGGGCATGACTTTCCCAATACAAAAGTTCACCGGGCATGACTTTCCCAATACAAAAGTTCACCGGGCATGACTTTCCCAATACAAAAGTTCACCGGAGATGACTTTCCCAATACAAATGTTCACCGGAGATGACTTTCCCAATACAAAAGTTCACCGGGCATGACTTTCCCAATACAAAAGTTCACCGGGCATGACTTTCCCAATACAAAAGTTCACCGGGCATGACTTTCCCAATACAAAAGTTCACCGGGCATGACTTTGCCAATACAAAAGTTCACCGGAGATGACTTTCCCAATACATAAGTTCACCGGGCATGACTTTCCCAATACAAAAGTTCACCGGGCATGACTTTCCCAATACAAAAGTTCACCGGAGATGACTTTCCCAATACATAAGTTCACCGGGCATGACTTTCCCAATACAAAAGTTCACCGGGCATGACTTTCCCAATACAAAAGTTCACCGGGCATGAATTTCCCAATACAAATGTTCACCGGAGATGACTTTCCCAATACAAAAGTTCACCGGGCATGACTTTCCCAATACAAAAGTTCACCGGAGATGACTTTCCCAATACAAAAGTTCACCGGGCATGACTTTCCCAATACAAAAGTTCACCGGGCATGACTTTCCCAATACAAAAGTTCACCGGGCATGACTTTCCCAATACAACCGGAGATGACTTTCCCAATACAAAAGTTCACCGGGCATGACTTTCCCAATACAAAAGTTCACCGGAGATGACTTTCCCAATACAAAAGTTCACCGGGAATGACTTTCCCAATACAAAGTTCACCGGGCATGACTTTCCCAATACAGAAGTTCACCGGGCATGACTTTCCCAATACAAAATTTCACCGGGCATGACTTTGCCAATACAAAAGTTCACCGGAGATGACTTTCCCAATACAAAAGTTCACCGGGCATGACTTTCCCAATACAAAATTTCACCGGGCATGAATTTCCCAATACAAATGTTCACCGGGCATGATTTTGCCAATACAAAAGTTCACCGGAGATGACTTTCCCAATACAAAAGTTCACCGGGCATGACTTTCCCAATACAAAAGTTCACCGGGCATGACTTTCCCAATACAAAAGTTCACCGGGCATGACTTTCCCAATATAAATGTTCACCGGGCATGACTTTCCCAATACATAAGTTCACCGGAGATGACTTTCCCAATACAAAAGTTCACCGGGCATGACTTTCCCAATACAAAAGTTCACTGGAGATGACTTTCCCAATACAAAAGTTCACCGGGCATGACTTTCCCAATACAAAAGTTCACCGGGCATGACTTTCCCAATACAAAAGTTCACCGGGCATGACTTTCCCAATAGAAAAGTACACCGGGCATGACTTTCCCAATACAAAAGTTCACCGGGCATGACTTTCCCAACACAAAAGTTCACCGGGCATGACTTTCCCAATACAAAAGTTCACCGGGCATGACTTTCCTAATACAAAAGTTCACCAGGCATGACTTTTCCCATACAAAAGTTCACCGGAGATGACTTTTCCCATACAAAAGTTCACCGGGCATGACTTTCCCAATACAAAAGTTCACCGGGCATGACTTTCCCAATACAAAAGTTTACCGGAGATGACTTTTCCCATACAAAAGTTCACCGGCCATGACTTTCCCAATACAAAAGTTCACCGGAGATGACTTTCCCAATACAAAAGTTCACCGGGCATGACTTTCCAATACAAAAGTTCACCGTGCATGACTTTCTCAATACAAAAGTTCACCGGGTATGACTTTCCTAATACAAAAGTTCACCGGAGATGACTTTCCCAATACAAAAGTTCACCGGGCATGAATTTCCCAATGCAAATGTTCACCGGGCATGACTTTGCCAATACAAAAGTTCACCGGGCATGACTTTCCCAATACAAAAGTTCACCGGGCATGACTTTCCCAATACAAAAGTTCACTGGGCATGACTTTCCCAATACAAAAGTTCACCGGGCATGACTTTCCCAATACAAAAGTTCACCGGGCATGACTTTCCCAATACAAAAGTTCACCGGGCATGACTTTCCCAATACAAAAGTTCACCGTGCATGACTTTCTCAATACAAAAGTTCACCGGGTATGACTTTCCTAACACAAAAGTTCACCGGAGATGACTTTCCCAATACAAAAGTTCACCGGGCATGACTTTCCCAATACAAAAGTTCACCGGGCATGACTTTCCCAATACAAAAGTTCACCGGGCATGACTTTCCCAATACAAAAGTTCACCGGGCATGACTTTCCCAATACAAAAGTTCACCGGGCATGACTTTCCCAATACAAGATTTCACCGGGCATGACTTTGCCAATACAAAAGTTCAGCGGAGATGACTTTCCCAATACAAAATTTCACCGGGCATGACTTTCCCAATACAAAAGTTCACCGGAGATGACTTTCCCAATACAAAAGTTCACCGGGCATGACTTTCCCAATACAAAAGTTCACCGGGCATGACTTTCCCAATACAAAAGTTCACCGGGCATGACTTTCCCAATACAAAAGTTCACCGGGCATGACTTTCCCAATACAAAAGTTCACCGGGCATGACTTTCCCAATACAAAAGTTCACCGGGCATGACTTTCCCAATACAAAAGTTCAACGGAGATGACTTTCCCAATACAAAAGTTCACCGGGCATGACTTTCCCAATACAAAAGTTCACCGGGCATGACTTTCCCAATACAAAAGTTCACCGGGCATGACTTTCCCAATACAAAAGTTCACCGGGCATGACTTTCCCAATACAAAAGTTCACCGGGCATGACTTTCCCAATACAAAAGTTCACCGGAGATGACTTTCCCAATACAAAAGTTCACTGGGCATGACTTTCCCAATACAAAAGTTCACCGGGCATGACTTTCCCAATACAAAAGTTCACCGGACATGACTTTCCCAATACAAAAGTTCACCGGGCATGACTTTCCCAATACAAAAGTTCACCGGGCATGACTTTCCCAATACAAAAGTTCACCGGAGATGACTTTCCCAATACAAAAGTTCACCGGGCATGACTTTCCCAATACAAAAGTTCACCGGGCATGACTTTCCCAATACAAAAGTTCACCGGGCATGACTTTCCCAATACAAAAGTTCACCGGGCATGACTTTCCCAATACAAAAGTTCACCGGGCATGACTTTCCCAATACAAAAGTTCACCGGGCATGACTTTCCCAATACAAAAGTTCACCGGGCATGACTTTCCCAATACAAAAGTTCACCGGGCATGACTTTCCCAATACAAAAGTTCACCGGGCATGACTTTCCCAATACAAAAGTTCACCGGAGATGACTTTCCCAATACAAAAGTTCACCGGGCATGACTTTCCCAATACAAAAGTTCACCGGGCATGACTTTCACAATACAAATGTTCACCGGGCATGACTTTCTCAATACAAAAGTTCACCGGGCATGAATTTCCCAATACAAATGTTCACCGGGCATGACATTGCCAATACAAAAGTTCACCGGAGATGACTTTCCCAATACAAAAGTTCACCGGGCATGACTTTCCCAATACAAAAGTTCACCGGGCATGACTTTCCCAATACAAAAGTTCACCGGGCATGACTTTCCCAATACAAAAGTTCACCGGGCATGACTTTCCCAATACAAAAGTTCACCGGGCATGACTTTCCCAATACAAAAGTTCACCGGAGATGACTTTCCCAATACAAAAGTTCACCGGGCATGACTTTCCCAATACAAAAGTTCACCGGGCATGACTTTTCCCATACAAAAGTTCACCGGAGATGACTTTTCCAATACAAAAGTTCACCGGAGATGACTTTTCCCATACAAAAGTTCACCGGAGATGACTTTTCCAATACAAAAGTTCACCGGGCATGGCTTTCCCAACACAAAAGTTCACCGGGCATGACCTTCCCAATACAAAAGTTCACCGGGCATGACTTTCCCAATACAAAAGTTCACCGGGCATGACTTTCCCAATACAAAAGTTCACCGGAGATGACTTTCCCAATACAAAAGTTCACCGGGCATGACTTTCCCAATACAAAAGTTCACCGGGCATGACTTTCCCAATACAAAAGTTTACCGGAGATGACTTTTCCCAATACAAAAGTTCACCGGGCATGACTTTCCCAATACAAAAGTTCACCGGGCATGACTTTCCCAATACAAAAGTTCACCGGAGATGACTTTCCCAATACAAAAGTTCACCGGGCATGACTTTCCCAATACAAATGTTCACCGGGCATGACTTTCCCAATACAAAAGTTCACCGTGCATGACTTTCCCAATACAAAAGTTCACCGGAGATGACTTTCCCAATACAAAAGTTCCCCGGGCATGACTTTCCCAATACAAAAGTTCACCGGGCATGACTTTCCCAATACAAAAGTTCACCGGGCATGACTTTCCCAATACAAAAGTTCACCGGGCATGACTTTCCCAATACAAAAGTTCACCGGAGATGAATTTCCCAATACAAAAGTTCACCGGGCATGACCTTCCCAATACAAAAGTTCACCGGGCATGACTTTCCTAATACAAAAGTTCACCAGGCATGACTTTTCCCATACAAAAGTTCACCGGAGATGACTTTTCCCATACAAAAGTTCACCGGGCATGACTTTCCCAATACAAAAGTTCACCGGAGATGACTTTCCCAATACAAAAGTTCACCGGGCATGACTTTCCCAATACAAAAGTTCACCGGGCATGACTTTCCCAATACGAAAGTTCACCGGGCATGACTTTCCCAATACAAAAGTTCACCGGGCATGACTTTCCCAATACGAAAGTTCACCGGAGATGACTTTCCCAATACAAAAGTTCACCGGAGATGACTTTCCCAATACAAAAGTTCACCGGGCATGACTTTCCCAATACAAAAGTTCACCGGGCATGACTTTCCCAATACAAAAGTTCACCGGGCATGACTTTCCCAATACAAAAGTTCACCGGGCATGACTTTCCCAATACAAAAGTTCACCGGGCATGACTTTCCCAACACAAAAGTTCACCGGGCATGACTTTCCCAATACAGAAGTTCACCGGGCATGACTTTCCTAATACAAAAGTTCACCAGGCTTGACTTTTCCCATACAAAAGTTCACCGGAGATGACTTTTCCCATACAAAAGTTCACCGGGCATGACTTTCCCAATACAAAAGTTCACCGGGCATGACTTACCCAATACAAAAGTTCACCGGGCATGACTTTTCCCATACAAAAGTTCACCGGGCATGACTTTCCCAATAAAAAAGTTCACCGGGCATGACTTTTCCCATACAAAAGTTCACCGGAAATGACTTTTCCCAATACAAAAGTTCACCGGAGATGAATTTCCCAATACAAAAGTTCACCGGAGATGACTTTCCCAATACAAAAGTTCACCGGGCATGACTTTCCCAATACAAAAGTTCACCGGGCATGACTTTCCCAATACAAAAGTACACCGGAGATGACTTTTCCCATACAAAAGTTCACCGGAGATGACTTTCCCAATACAAAAGTTCACCGGGCATGACTTTCCCAATACAAAAGTTCACCGGGCATGACTTTCCCAATACAAAAGTTCACCGGTCATGATTTTCCCAATACAAAAGTTCACCGGAGATGACTTTCCCAATACAAAAGTTCACCGGGCATGACTTTCCCAATACAAAAGTTCACCGGGCATGACTTTCCCAATACAAAAGTTCACCGGAGATGACTTTTCCAATACAAAAGTTCACCGGGCATGGCTTTCCCAACACAAAAGTTCACCGGGCATGACTTTCCCAATACAAAAGTTCACCGGGCATGACTTTCCCAATACAAAAGTTCACCGGAGATGACTTTCCCAATTCAAAAGTTCACCGGGCATGACTTTCCCAATACAAAAAATCACCGGAGATGACTTTCTCAATACAAAAGTTCACCGGGCATGACTTTCCCAATACAAAAGTTCACCGGAGATGACTTCCCCAATACAAAAGTTCACCGGGCATGACTTTCCCAATACAAAAGTTCACCGGGCATGACTTTCCCAATACAAAAGTTCACCGGGCATGACTTTCCCAATACAAAAGTTCACTGGGCATGACTTTCCCAATACAAAAGTTCACCGGGCATGACTTTCCCAATATAAATGTTCACCGGGCATGACTTTCCCAATACATAAGTTCACCGGAGATGACTTTTCCCATACAAAAGTTCACCGGGCTTGACTTTCCCAATACAAAAGGTCACCGGGCATGACTTTCCCAATACAAAAGTTCACCGGAGATGACTTTCCCAATACAAAAGTTCACCGGGCATGACTTTCCCAATACAAAAGTTCACCGGGCATGACTTTCCCAATACAAAAGTTCACCGGGCATGACTTTCCCAATACAAAAGTTCACCGGGCATGACTTTCCCAATACAAAAGTTCACCGGGCATGACTTTGCCAATACAAAAGTTCACCGGGCATGACTTTCCCAATACAAAAGTTCACCGGGCATGACTTTCCCAATACAAAAGTTCACCGGGCATGACTTTCCCAATACAAAAGTTCACCGGGCATGGCTTTCCCAACACAAAAGTTCACCGGGCATGACTTTCCCAATACAAAAGTTCACCGGGCATGACTTTCCCAATACAAAAGTTCACCGGGCATGACTTTCCCAATACAAATGTTCACCGGGCATGACTTTCCCAGTACAAAAGTTCACCTGAGATGACTTTCCCAATACAAAAGTTCACCGGGCATGACTTTCCCAATACAAATGTTCACCGGGCATGACTTTCCCAGTACAAAAAGTTCACCGGGCATGACTTTCCCAATACAAAAGTTCACCGGGCATGACTTTGCCAATACAAAAGTTCACCGGGCATGACTTTCCCAATACAAAAGTTCACCGGGCATGACTTTCCCAATACAAAAGTTCACCGGGCATGACTTTCCCAATACAAAAGTTCACCGGGCATGACTTTCCCAATACAAAAGTTCACCGGAGATGACTTTTCCAATACAAAAGTTCACCGGGCATGGCTTTCCCAACACAAAAGTTGACCGGGCATGACTTTCCCAATACAAAAGTTCACCGGGCATGACTTTCCCAATACAAAAGTTCACCGGGCATGACTTTCCCAATACAAAAGTTCACCTGGCATGACTTTTCCCATACAAAAGTTCACCGGGCATGACTTTCCCAATACAAAAGTTCACCGGGCATGACTTTCCCAATACAAAAGTTCACCGGGCATGACTTTCCCAATACAAAAGTTCACCGGGCATGACTTTCCCAATACAAAGGTTCACCGGAGATGACTTTTCCCATACAAAAGTTCACCGGGCATGACTTTCCCAATACAAATGTTCACCGGGCATGACTTTCCCAATACAAAAGTTCACCGGGCATGACTTTCCCAATACAAAAGTTCACCGGGCATGACTTTCCTAATACAAAAGTTCACCAGGCATGACTTTTCCCATACAAAAGTTCACCGGGCATGACTTTCCCAATACAAAAGTTCACCGGGCATGACTTTCCCAATACAAAAGTTCACCGGGCATGACTTTCCCAATACAAAAGTTCACCGGAGATGACTTTTCCCATACAAAAGTTCACCGGGCATGACTTTCCCAATACAAATGTTCACCGGGCATGACTTTCCCAATACAAAAGTTCACCGGGCATGACTTTCCCAATACAAAAGTTCACCGGGCATGACTTTCCCAATACAAAAAATCACCGGAGATGACTTTCCCAATACAAAAGTTCACCGGGCATGACTTTCCCAATACAAAAGTTCACCGGGCATGACTTTCCCAATACAAAAGTTCACCGGGCATGACTTTCCCAATACAAATGTTCACCGGGCATGACTTTCCCAATACAAAAGTTCACCGGGCATGACTTTCCCAATACAAAAGTTCATCGGGCATGACTTTCTCAATACAAAAGTTCACCGGGCATGACTTTCCCAATACAAAAGTTCACCGGGCATGACTTTCCCAATACAAAAGTTCACCAGGCATGACTTTCCCAATACAAAAGTTCACCGGGCATGACTTTCCCAATATAAAAGTTCACCGGGCATGACTTTCCTAATACAAAAGTTCACCAGGCATGACTTTTCCCATACAAAAGTTCACTGGAGATGACTTTTCCCATACAAAAGTTCACCGGGCATGACTTTCCCAATACAAAAGTTCACCGGGCATGATTTTCCCAATACAAAAGTTTACCGGAGATGACTTTTCCCGTACAAAAGTTCACCGGGCATGACTTTCCCAATACAAAAGTTCACCGGGCATGACTTTCCCAATACAAAAGTTCACCGGGCATGACTTTCCCAATACAAAAGTTCACCGGGCATGGCTTTCCGAACACAAAAGTTCACCGGGCATGACTTTCCCAATACAAAAGTTCACCGGGCATGACTTTCCCAATACAAAAGTTCACCGGAGATGACTTTCCCAATACAAAAGTTCACCGGGCATGACTTTCCCAATACAAATGTTCACCGGGCATGACTTTCCCAGTACAAAAGTTCACCGGGCATGACTTTCCCAATACAAAAGTTCACCGGGCATGACTTTCCCAATACAAATGTTCACCGGGCATGACTTTGCCAATACAAAAGTTCACCGGAGATGACTTTCCCAATACAAAAGTTCACCGGGCATGACTTTCCCAATACAAAAGTTCACCGGGCATGACTTTCCCAATACAAAAGTTCACCGGGCATGACTTATCCCATACAAAAGTTCACCGGAGATGACTTTCCCAATACAAAAGTTCACCGGGCATGACTTTCCCAATACAAAAGTTCACCGGGCATGACTTTCCCAATACAAAAGTTCACCGGGCATGACTTTCCCAATACAAAAGTTCACCGGAGATGACTTTTCCCATACAAAAGTTCCCCGGGCATGCCATTCCCAATACAAATGTTCACCGGGCATGACTTTCCCAATACAAAAGTTCACCGGGCATGACTTTCCCAATACAAAAGTTCACCGGGCATGACTTTCCTAATACAAAAGTTCACCAGGCATGACTTTTCCCATACAAAAGTTCACCGGGCATGACTTTCCCAATACAAAAGTTCACCGGGCATGACTTTCCCAATACAAAAGTTCACCGGGCATGACTTTCCCAATACAAAAGTTCACCGGAGATGACTTTTCCCATACAAAAGTTCACCGGGCATGACTTTCCCAATACAAATGTTCACCGGGCATGACTTTCCCAATACAAAAGTTCACCGGGCATGACTTTCCCAATTCAAAAGTTCACCGGGCATGACTTTCCCAATACAAAAAATCACCGGAGATTACTTTCCCAATACAAAAGTTCACCGGGCATGACTTTCCCAATACAAAAGTTCACCGGGAATGACTTTCCCAATACAAAAGTTCACCGGGCATGACTTTCCCAATACAAATGTTCACCGGGCATGACTTTCCCAATACAAAAGTTCACCGGACATGACTTTCCCAATACAAAAGTTCACCGGGCATGACTTTCCCAATACAAAAGTTCACCGGGCATGACTTTCCCAATACAAAAGTTCACCGGGCATGACTTTCCCAATACAAAAGTTTACCGGAGATGACTTTTCCCATACAAAAGTTCACCGGGCATGACTTTCCCAATACAAAAGTTCACCGGGCATGACTTTCCCAATACAAAAGTTCACCGGGCATGACTTTTCCCATACAAAAGTTCACCGGAGATGACTTTCCCAATACAAAAGTTCACCGGGCATGACTTTCCCAATACAAAAGTTCACCGGGCATGACTTTCCCAATACAAAAGTTTACCGGAGATGACTTTTCCCATACAAAAGTTCACCGGGCATGACTTTCCCAATACAAAAGTTCACCGGGCATGACTTTCCCAATACAAAAGTTCACCGGGCATGACTTTCCCAATACAAAAAATCACCGGAGATGACTTTCCCAATACAAAAGTTCACCGGGCATGACTTTCCCAATACAAAAGTTCACCGGGCATGACTTTCCCAATACAAAAGTTCACCGGGCATGACTTTCCCAATACAAAAGTTCACCGGGCATGACTTTCCCAATACAAAAGTTCACCGGAGATGACTTTCCCAATACAAAAGTTCACCGGGCATGACTTTCCCAATACAAAAGTTCACCGGGCATGACTTTCCCAATACAAAAGTTCACCGGGCATGACTTTCCCAATACAAAAGTTCACCGGAGATGACTTTTCCCATACAAAAGTTCACCGGAGATGACTTTCCCAATAAAAAAGTTCACCGGGCATGACTTTCCCAATACAAAAGTTCACCGGAGATGACTTTTCCCATACAAAAGTTCACCGGAGATGACTTTCCCAATACAAAAGTTCACCGGGCATGACTTTCCCAATACAAAAGTTCACCGGGCATGGCTTTCCCAACACATAAGTTCACCGGGCATGACTTTCCCAATACAAAAGTTCACCGGGCACGACTTTCCCAATACAAAAGTTCACCGGAGATGACTTTTCCCATACAAAAGTTCACCGGGCATGACTTTCCCAATACAAAAGTTCACCGGGCATGACTTTCCCAATACAAAAGTTCACCGGGCATGACTTTCCTAATACAAAAGTTCACCAGGCATGACTTTTCCCATACAAAAGTTCACCGGGCATGACTTTCCCAATACAAAAGTTCACCGGGCATGACTTTCCCAATACAAAAGTTCACCGGGCATGACTTTCCCAATACAAAAGTTCACCGGAGATGACTTTTCCCATACAAAAGTTCACCGGGCATGACTTTCCCAATACAAATGTTCACCGGGCATGACTTTCCCAATACAAAAGTCCACCGGGCATGACTTTCCCAATTCAAAAGTTCACCGGGCATGACTTTCCCAATACAAAAAATCACCGGAGATGACTTTCCCAATACAAAAGTTCACCGGGCATGACTTTCCCAATACAAAAGTTCACCGGGCATGACTTTCCCAATACAAAAGTTCACCGGGCATGACTTTCCCAATACAAATGTTCACCGGGCATGACTTTCCCAATACAAAAGTTCACCGGGCATGACTTTCCCAATACAAAAGTTCACCGGGCATGACTTTCCCAATACAAAAGTTCACCGGGCATGACTTTCCCAATACAAAAGTTCACCGGGCATGACTTTCCCAATACAAAAGTTCACCGGGCATGACTTTCCCAATACAAAAGTTCACCGGGCATGACTTTCCCAATACAAAACTTCACCGGAGATGACTTTGCCAATACAAAAGTTCACCAGGCATGACTTTTCCCATACAAAAGTTCACCGGAGATGACTTTTCCCATACAAAAGTTCACCGGGCATGACTTTCCCAATACAAAAGTTCACCGGGCATGACTTTCCCAATACAAAAGTTTACCGGAGATGACTTTTCCCATACAAAAGTTCACCGGGCATGACTTTCCCAATACAAAAGTTCACCGGGCATGACTTTCCCAATACAAAAGTTCACCGGGCATGACTTTTCCCATACAAAAGTTCACCGGAGATGACTTTCCCAATACAAAAGTTCACCGGGCATGACTTTCCCAATACAAAAGTTCACCGGGCATGACTTTCCCAATACAAAAGTTTACCGGAGATGACTTTTCCCATACAAAAGTTCACCGGGCATGCCTTTCCCAATACAAATGTTCACCGGGCATGACTTTCCCAATACAAAAGTTCACCGGGCATGACTTTCCCAATACAAAAGTTCACCGGGCATGACTTTCCTAATACAAAAGTTCACCAGGCATGATTTTTCCCATACAAAAGTTCACCGGGCATGACTTTCCCAATACAAAAGTTCACCGGGCATGACTTTCCCAATACAAAAGTTCACCGGGCATGACTTTCCCAATACAAAAGTTCACCGGAGATGACTTTTCCCATACAAAAGTTCACCGGGCATGACTTTCCCAATACAAATGTTCACCGGGCATGACTTTCCCAATACAAAAGTTCACCGGGCATGACTTTCCCAATTCAAAAGTTCACCGGGCATGACTTTCCCAATACAAAAAATCACCGGAGATGACTTTCCCAATACAAAAGTTCACCGGGCATGACTTTCCCAATACAAAAGTTCACCGGGCATGACTTTCCCAATACAAAAGTTCACCGGGCATGACTTTCCCAATACAAATGTTCACCGGGCATGACTTTCCCAATACAAAAGTTCACCGGGCATGACTTTCCCAATACAAAAGTTCACCGGGCATGACTTTCTCAATACAAAAGTTCACCGGGCATGACTTTCCCAATACAAAAGTTCACCGGGCATGACTTTCCCAATACAAAAGTTCACCGGGAATGACTTTCCCAATACAAAAGTTCACCGGGCATGACTTTCCCAATACAAAAGTTCACCGGAGATGACTTTGCCAATACAAAAGTTCACCAGGCATGACTTTTCCCATACAAAAGTTCACCGGAGATGACTTTTCCCATACAAAAGTTCACCGGGCATGACTTTCCCAATACAAAAGTTCACCGGGCATGACTTTCCCAATACAAAAGTTTACCGGAGATGACTTTTCCCATACAAAAGTTCACCGGGCATGACTTTCCCAATACAAAAGTTCACCGGGCATGACTTTCCCAATACAAAAGTTCACCGGGCATGACTTTTCCCATACAAAAGTTCACCGGAGATGACTTTCCCAATACAAAAGTTCACCGGGCATGACTTTCCCAATACAAAAGTTCACCGGGCATGACTTTCCCAATACAAAAGTTTACCGGAGATGACTTTTCCCATACAAAAGTTCACCGGGCATGACTTTCCCAATACAAAAGTTCACCGGGCATGACTTTCCCAATACAAAAGTTCACCGGGCATGACTTTCCCAATACAAAAAATCACCGGAGATGACTTTCCCAATACAAAAGTTCACCGGGCATGACTTTCCCAATACAAAAGTTCACCGGGCATGACTTTCCCAATACAAAAGTTCACCGGGCATGACTTTCCCAATACAAAAGTTCACCGGAGATGACTTTCCCAATACAAAAGTTCACCGGGCATGAC
This sequence comes from Musca autumnalis, assembly GCF_047663935.1. Taxonomy (NCBI): domain Eukaryota; kingdom Metazoa; phylum Arthropoda; class Insecta; order Diptera; family Muscidae; genus Musca; species Musca autumnalis. The sequence continues at coordinate 41,509 of NW_027411881.1, forward strand.
TTTCCCAATACAAAAGTTCACCGGGCATGACTTTCCCAATACAAAAGTTCACCGGGCATGACTTTCCCAATACAAAAGTTCACCGGAGATGACTTTTCCCATACAAAAGTTCACCGGAGATGACTTTCCCAATAAAAAAGTTCACCGGGCATGACTTTCCCAATACAAAAGTTCACCGGAGATGACTTTTCCCATACAAAAGTTCACCGGAGATGACTTTCCCAATACAAAAGTTCACCGGGCATGACTTTCCCAATACAAAAGTTCACCGGGCATGGCTTTCCCAACACAAAAGTTCACCGGGCATGACTTTCCCAATACAAAAGTTCACCCGGCATGACTTTCCCAATACAAAAGTTCACCGGGCATGACTTTCCCAATACAAAAGTTCACCGGGCATGACTTTCCCAATACAAAAGTTCACCGGGCATGACTTTCCCAATACAAAAGTTCACCGGAGATGACTTTCCCAATACAAAAGTTCACCGGGCATGAATTTCCCAATACAAATGTTCACCGGGCATGACTTTGCCAATACAAAAGTTCACCGGAGATGACTTTCCCAATACAAAAGTTCACCGGGCATGACTTTCCCAATACAAAAGTTCACCGGGCATGACTTTTCCAATACAAAAGTTCACCGGGCATGACTTTCCCAATACAAAAGTTTACCGGAGATGACTTTTCCAATACAAAAGTTCACCGGGCATGGCTTTCCCAACACAAAAGTTCACAGGGCATGACTTTCCCAATACAAAAGTTCACCGGGCATGACTTTCCCAATACAAAAGTTCACCGGGCATGACTTTCCCAATACAAAAGTTCACCGGAGATGACTTTCCCAATACAAAAGTTCACCGGGCATGACTTTCCCAATACAAAAGTTCACCGGGCATGACTTTCCCAATACAAAAGTTCACCGGGCATGACTTTCCCAATACAAGAGTTCACCAGGCATGACTTTCCCAATACAAAAGTTCACCGGGCATGACTTTCCCAATAAAAAAGTTCACCGGGCATGACTTTCCCAATACAAGAGTTCACCGGGCATGACTTTCCCAATACAAAAGTTCACCGGGCATGACTTTCCCAATACAAAATTTCACCGGGCATGACTTTGCCAATACAAAATTTCACCGGGCATGACTTTGCCAATACAAAAGTTCACCGGAGATGACTTTCCCAATACAAAAGTTCACCGTAGATGACTTTCCCAATACAAAAGTTCACCGGGCATGACTTTCCCAATACAAAAGTTCACCGGGCATGACTTTCCCAATACAAAAGTTCACCGGGCATGACTTTCCCAATACAAAAGTTCACCGGGCATGACTTTCCCAATACAAAAGTTCACCGGGCATGACTTTCCCAATACAAAAGTTCACCGGGCATGACTTTCCCAATACAAAAGTTCACCGGGCATGACTTTCCCAATACAAAAGTTCACCGGGCATGACTTTCCCAATACAAAAGTTCACCGGGCATGACTTTCCCAATACAAAAGTTCACCGGGCATGACTAACCCAATACAAAACTTCACCGGGCATGACTTTGCCAATACAAAAGTTCACCGGAGATGACTTTCCCAATACAAAAGTTCACCGGGCATGACTTTCCCCAATACAAAAGTTCACCGGGCATGACTTTTCCAATACAAAAGTTCACCGGGCATGACTTTCCCAATACAAAAGTTCACCTGAGATGACTTTTCCCATACAAAAGTTCACCGGGCATGACTTTCCCAATACAAATGTTCACCGGGCATGACTTTCCCAATACAGAAGTTCACCGGGCATGACTTTCCCAATACAAAAGTTCACCGGGCATGACTTTCCCAATACAAAAGTTCACCGGAGATGACTTTTCCCATACAAAAGTTCACCGGGCATGACTTTCCCAATACAAATGTTCACCGGGCATGACTTTCCCAATACAAAAGTTCACCGGGCATGACTTTCCCAATACAAAAGTTCACCGGGCATGACTTTCCTAATACAAAAGTTCACCAGGCATGACTTTTCCCATACAAAAGTTCACCGGGCATGACTTTCCCAATACAAAAGTTCACCGGAGATGACTTTTCCCATACAAAAGTTCACCGGGCATGACTTTCCCAATACAAATGTTCACCGGGCATGACTTTCCCAATACAAAAGTTCACCGGGCATGACTTTCCCAATACAAAAGTTCACCGGGCATGACTTTCCCAATACAAAAAATCACCGGAGATGACTTTCCCAATACAAAAGTTCACCGGGCATGACTTTCCCAATACAAAAGTTCACCGGGCATGACTTTCCCAATACAAAAGTTCACCGGGCATGACTTTCCCAATACAAATGTTCACCGGGCATGACTTTCCCAATACAAAAGTTCACCGGAGATGACTTTTCCCATACAAAAGTTCACCGGAGATGACTTTCCCAATACAAAAGTTCACCGGGCATGACTTTCCCAATACAAAAGTTCACCGGAGATGACTTTTCCCATACAAAAGTTCACCGGAGATGACTTTCCCAATACAAAAGTTCACCGGGCATGACTTTCCCAATACAAAAGTTCACCGGGCATGGCTTTCCCAACACAAAAGTTCACCGGGCATGACTTTCCCAATACAAAAGTTCACCCGGCATGACTTTCCCAATACAAAAGTTCACCGGGCATGACTTTCCCAATACAAAAGTTCACCGGGCATGACTTTCCCAATACAAAAGTTCACCGGGCATGACTTTCCCAATACAAAAGTTCACCGGAGATGACTTTCCCAATACAAAAGTTCACCGGGCATGAATTTCCCAATACAAATGTTCACCGGGCATGACTTTGCCAATACAAAAGTTCACCGGAGATGACTTTCCCAATACAAAAGTTCACCGGGCATGACTTTCCCAATACAAAAGTTCACCGGGCATGACTTTTCCAATACAAAAGTTCACCGGGCATGACTTTCCCAATACAAAAGTTTACCGGAGATGACCTTTCCAATACAAAAGTTCACCGGGCATGGCTTTCCCAACACAAAAGTTCACAGGGCATGACTTTCCCAATACAAAATTTCACCGGGCATGACTTTCCCAATACAAAAGTTCACCGGGCATGACTTTCCCAATACAAAAGTTCACCGGAGATGACTTTCCCAATACAAAAGTTCACCGGGCATGACTTTCCCAATACAAAAGTTCACCGGGCATGACTTTCCCAATACAAAAGTTCACCGGGCATGACTTTCCCAATACAAGAGTTCACCAGGCATGACTTTCCCAATACAAAAGTTCACCGGGCATGACTTTCCCAATAAAAAAGTTCTCCGGGCATGACTTTCCCAATACAAAAGTTCACCGGGCATGACTTTCCCAATACAAAAGTTCACCGGGCATGACTTTCCCAATACAAAATTTCACCGGGCATGACTTTGCCAATACAAAATTTCACCGGGCATGACTTTGCCAATACAAAAGTTCACCGGAGATGACTTTCCCAATACAAAAGTTCACCGTAGATGACTTTCCCAATACAAAAGTTCACCGGGCATGACTTTCCCAATACAAAAGTTCACCGGGCATGACTTTCCCAATACAAAAGTTCACCGGGCATGACTTTCCCAATACAAAAGTTCACCGGGCATGACTTTCCCAATACAAAAGTTCACCGGGCATGACTTTCCCAATACAAAAGTTCACCGGGCATGACTTTCCCAATACAAAAGTTCACCGGGCATGACTTTCCCAATACAAAAGTTCACCGGGCATGACTTTCCCAATACAAAAGTTCACCGGGCATGACTTTCCCAATACAAAAGTTCACCGGGCATGACTTTCCCAATACAAAAGTTCACCGGGCATGACTAACCCAATACAAAATTTCACCGGGCATGACTTTGCCAATACAAAAGTTCACCGGAGATGACTTTCCCAATACAAAAGTTCACCGGGCATGACTTTCCCCAATACAAAAGTTCACCGGGCATGACTTTTCCAATACAAAAGTTCACCGGGCATGACTTTCCCAATACAAAAGTTCACCTGAGATGACTTTTCCCATACAAAAGTTCACCGGGCATGACTTTCCCAATACAAATGTTCACCGGGCATGACTTTCCCAATACAGAAGTTCACCGGGCATGACTTTCCCAATACAAAAGTTCACCGGGCATGACTTTCCCAATACAAAAGTTCACCGGAGATGACTTTTCCCATACAAAAGTTCACCGGGCATGACTTTCCCAATACAAATGTTCACCGGGCATGACTTTCCCAATACAAAAGTTCACCGGGCATGACTTTCCCAATACAAAAGTTCACCGGGCATGACTTTCCTAATACAAAAGTTCACCAGGCATGACTTTTCCCATACAAAAGTTCACCGGGCATGACTTTCCCAATACAAAAGTTCACCGGAGATGACTTTTCCCATACAAAAGTTCACCGGGCATGACTTTCCCAATACAAATGTTCACCGGGCATGACTTTCCCAATACAAAAGTTCACCGGGCATGACTTTCCCAATACAAAAGTTCACCGGGCATGACTTTCCCAATACAAAAAATCACCGGAGATGACTTTCCCAATACAAAAGTTCACCGGGCATGACTTTCCCAATACAAAAGTTCACCGGGCATGACTTTCCCAATACAAAAGTTCACCGGGCATGACTTTCCCAATACAAATGTTCACCGGGCATGACTTTCCCAATACAAAAGTTCACCGGGCATGACTTTCCCAATACAAAAGTTCACCGGGCATGACTTTCTCAATACAAAAGTTCACCGGGCATGACTTTCCCAATACAAAAGTTCACCGGGCATGACTTTCCCAACACAAAAGTTCACCGGGCATGACTTTCCCAATACAAAAGTTCACCGGGCATGACTTTCCCAATACAAAAGTTCACCGGGCATGACTTTCCCAATACAAAAGTTCACCGGGCATGACTTTCCCAATACAAAAGTTTACCGGAGATGACTTTTCCCATACAAAAGTTCACCGGGCATGACTTTCCCAATACAAAAGTTCACCGGGCATGACTTTCCCAATACAAAAGTTCACCGGGCATGACTTTCCCAACACAAAAGTTCACCGGGCATGACTTTCCCAATACAAAAGTTCACCGGGCATGACTTTCCCAATACAAAAGTTCACCGGAGATGACTTTCCCAATACAAAAGTTCACCGGGCATGACTTTCCTAATACAAAAGTTCACCAGGCATGACTTTTCCCATACAAAAGTTCACCGGGCATGACTTTCCCAATACATAAGTTCACCGGGCATGACTTTCCCAATACAAAAGTTCACCGGAGATGACTTTTCCCATACAAAAGTTCACCGGGCATGACTTTCCCAATACAAATGTTCACCGGGCATGACTTTCCCAATACAAATGTTCACCGGGCGTGACTTTCCCAATACAAAAGTTCACCGGGCATGACTTTCCCAATACAAAAGTTCACCGGGCATGACTTTCCCAATACAAAAGTTTACCGGAGATGACTTTTCCCATACAAAAGTTCACCGGGCATGACTTTCCCAATACAAAAGTTCACCGGGCATGACTTTCCCAATACAAAAGTTCACCGGGCATGACTTTCCCAATACAAAAGTTCACCGGGCATGGCTTTCCCAACACAAAAGTTCACCGGGCATGACTTTCCCAATACAAAAGTTCACCGGGCATGACTTTCCCAATACAAAAGTTCACCGGGCATGACTTTCCCAATACAAAAGTTCACCGGGCATGACTTTCCCAATACAAATGTTCACCGGGCATGACTTTCCCAGTACAAAAAGTTCACCGGGCATGACTTTCCCAATACAAAAGTTCACCGGGCATGACTTTCCCAATACAAATGTTCACCGGGCATGACTTTGCCAATACAAAAGTTCACCGGGAATGACTTTGCCAATACAAAAGTTCACCGGGCATGACTTTCCCAATACAAAAGTTCACCGGGCATGACTTTCCCAATACAAAAGTTCACCGGGCATGACTTTCCCAATACAAAAGTTCACCGGGCATGACTTTCCCAATACAAAAGTTCACCGGAGATGACTTTCCCAATACAAAAGTTCACCGGGCATGGCTTTCCCAACACAAAAGTTCACCGGGCATGACTTTCCCAATACAAAAGTTCACCGGGCATGACTTTCCCAATACAAAAGTTCACCGGGAATGACTTTCCCAATACAAAAGTTCACCGGACATGGCTTTCCCAACACAAAAGTTCACCGGGCATGACTTTCCCAATACAAAAGTTCACCGGGCATGACTTTCCCAATACAAAAGTTCACCGGAGATGACTTTCCCAATACAAAAGTTCACCGGGCATGACTTTCCCAATACAAATGTTCACCGGGCATGACTTTCCCAGTACAAAAGTTCACCGGGCATGACTTTCCCAATACAAAAGTTCACCGGGCATGACTTTCCCAATACAAATGTTCACCGGGCATGACTTTGCCAATACAAAAGTTCACCGGAGATGACTTTCCCAATACAAAAGTTCACCGGGCATGACTTTCCCAATACAAAAGTTCACCGGGCATGACTTTCCCAACACAAAAGTTCACCGGGCATGACTTTTCCCATACAAAAGTTCACCGGAGATGACTTTCCCAATACAAAAGTTCACCGGGCATGACTTTCCCAATACAAAAGTTCACCGGGCATGACTTTCCCAATACAAAAGTTCACCGGAGATGACTTTTCCCATACAAAAGTTCACCGGGCATGACTTTCCCAATAAAAATGTTCACCGGGCATGACTTTCCCAATACAAAAGTTCACCGGGCATGACTTTCCCAATACAAAAGTTCACCGGGCATGACTTTCCTAATACAAAAGTTCACCAGGCATGACTTTTCCCATACAAAAGTTCACCGGGCATGACTTTCCCAATACAAAAGTTCACCGGGCATGACTTTCCCAATACAAAAGTTCACCGGGCATGACTTTCCCAATACAAAAGTTCACCGGGCATGACTTTCCCAATACAAAAGTTCACCGGGCATGACTTTCCCAATACAAAAGTTTTCCGGAGATGACTTTTCCCATACAAAAGTTCACCGGGCATGACTTTCCCAATACAAAAGTTCACCGGGCATGACTTTCCCAATACAAAAGTTTACCGGGCATGACTTTCCCAATACAAAAGTTCACCGGGCATGGCTTTCCCAACACAAAAGTTCACCGGGCATGACTTTCCCAATACAAAAGTTCACCGGGCATGACTTTCCCAATACAAAAGTTCACCGGGCATGACTTTCCCAATACAAATGTTCACCGGGCATGACTTTGCCAATACAAAAGTTCACCGGGCATGACTTTCCCAATACAAAAGTTCACCGGGCATGACTTTCCCAATACAAAAGTTCACCGGGCATGACTTTCCCAATACAAAAAATCACCGGAGATGACTTTCCCAATACAAAAGTTCACCGGGCATGACTTTCCCAATACAAAAGTTCACCGGGCATGACTTTCCCAATACAAAAGTTTACCGGGCATGACTTTCCCAATACAAAAGTTCACCGGGCATGACTTTCCCAACACAAAAGTTCACCGGGCATGACTTTTCCCATACAAAAGTTCACCGGGCATGACTTTCCCAATACAAAAGTTCACCGGGCATGACTTTCCCAATACAAAAGTTTACCGGGCATGACTTTCCCAATACAAAAGTTCACCGGGCATGACTTTGCCAATACAAAAAATCACCGGAGATGACTTTTCCCATACAAAAGTTCACCGGGCATGACTTTCCCAATAAAAATGTTCACCGGGCATGACTTTCCCAATACAAATGTTCACCGGGCATGACTTTGCCAATACAAAAGTTCACCGGAGATGACTTTCCCAATACAAAAGTTCACCGGGCATGACTTTCCCAATACAAAAGTTCACCGGGCATGACTTTCCCAACACAAAAGTTCACCGGGCATGACTTTTCCCATACAAAAGTTCACCGGGCATGACTTTCCCAATACAAAAGTTCACCGGGCATGACTTTCCCAATACAAAAGTTTACCGGGCATGACTTTCCCAATACAAAAGTTCACCGGGCATGGCTTTCCCAACACAAAAGTTCACCGGGCATGACTTTCCCAATACAAAAGTTCACCGGGCATGACTTTCCCAATACAAAAGTTCACCGGGCATGACTTTCCCAATACAAATGTTCACCGGGCATGACTTTGCCAATACAAAAGTTCACCGGGCATGACTTTCCCAATACAAAAGTTCACCGGGCATGACTTTCCCAATACAAAAGTTCACCGGGCATGACTTTCCCAATACAAAAAATCACCGGAGATGACTTTCCCAATACAAAAGTTCACCGGGCATGACTTTCCCAATACAAAAGTTCACCGGGCATGACTTTCCCAATACAAAAGTTCACCGGGCATGACTTTCCCAATACAAATGTTCACCGGGCATGACTTTCCCAATACAAAAGTTCACCGGGCATGACTTTCCCAATACAAAAGTTCACCGGGCATGACTTTCTCAATACAAAAGTTCACCGGGCATGACTTTCCCAATACAAAAGTTCACCGGGCATGACTTTCCCAATACAAAAGTTCACCAGGCATGACTTTCCCAATACAAAAGTTCACCGGGCATGACTTTCCCAATACAAAAGTTCACCGGGCATGACTTTCCTAATACAAAAGTTCACCAGGCATGACTTTTCCCATACAAAAGTTCACTGGAGATGACTTTTCCCATACAAAAGTTCACCGGGCATGACTTTCCCAATACAAAAGTTCACCGGGCATGACTTTCCCAATACAAAAGTTTTCCGGAGATGACTTTTCCCATACAAAAGTTCACCGGGCATGACTTTCCCAATACAAAAGTTCACCGGGCATGACTTTCCCAATACAAAAGTTTACCGGGCATGACTTTCCCAATACAAAAGTTCACCGGGCATGGCTTTCCCAACACAAAAGTTCACCGGGCATGACTTTCCCAATACAAAAGTTCACCGGGCATGACTTTCCCAATACAAAAGTTCACCGGAGATGACTTTCCCAATACAAAAGTCACCGGGCATGACTTTCCCAATACAAATGTTCACCGGGCATGACTTTCCCAGTACAAAAGTTCACCGGGCATGACTTTCCCAATACAAAAGTTCACCGGGCATGACTTTCCCAATACAAATGTTCACCGGGCATGACTTTGCCAATACAAAAGTTCACCGGAGATGACTTTCCCAATACAAAAGTTCACCGGGCATGACTTTCCCAATACAAAAGTTCACCGGGCATGACTTTCCCAATACAAAAGTTCACCGGCATGACTTTTCCCATACAAAAGTTCACCGGAGATGACTTTCCCAATACAAAAGTTCACCGGGCATGACTTTCCCAATACAAAAGTACACCGGGCATGACTTTCCCAATACAAAAGTTCACCGGGCATGACTTTCCCAATACAAAAGTTCACCGGAGATGACTTTTCCATACAAAAGTTCACCGGGCATGCCTTTCCCAATACAAATGTTCACCGGGCATGACTTTCCCAATACAAAAGTTCACCGGGCATGACTTTCCCAATACAAAAGTTCACCGGGCATGACTTTCCTAATACAAAAGTTCACCAGGCATGACTTTTCCCATACAAAAGTTCACCGGGCATGACTTTCCCAATACAAAAGTTAACCGGGCATGACTTTCCCAATACAAAAGTTCACCGGGCATGACTTTCCCAATACAAAAGTTCACCGGAGATGACTTTTCCCATACAAAAGTTCACCGGGCATGACTTTCCCAATACAAATGTTCACCGGGCATGACTTTCGCAATACAAAAGTTCACCGGGCATGACTTTCCCAATACAAAAGTTCAAGGGCATGAATTTCCCCATACAAAAAATCACCGGAGATGACTTTCCCAATACAAAAGTTCACCGGGCATGACTTTCCCAATACAAAAGTTCACCGGGCATGACTTCCCAATACAAAAGTTCACCGGGCATGACTTTCCCAATACAAATGTTCACCGGCATGACTTTCCCAATACAAAAGTTCACGGGCATGACTTTCCCAATACAAAAGTTCACCGGGCATGACTTTCTCAATACAAAAGTTCACCGGGCATGACTTTCCCAATACAAAAGTTCACCGGGCATGACTTTCCCAATACAAAAGTTCACCGGGCATGACTTTCCCAATACAAAAGTTCACCGGGCATGACTTTCCCAATACAAAAGTTCACCGGAGATGACTTTGCCAATACAAAAGTTCACCAGGCATGACTTTTCCCATACAAAAGTTCACCGGAGATGACTTTTCCCATACAAAAGTTCACCGGGCATGACTTTCCTAATACAAAAGTTCACCGGGCATGACTTTCCCAATACAAAAGTTTACCGGAGATGACTTTTCCCATACAAAAGTTCACCGGGCATGACTTGCCCAATACAAAAGTTCACCGGGCATGACTTTCCCAATACAAAAGTTCACCGGGCATGACTTTTCCCATACAAAAGTTCACCGGAGATGACTTTCCCAATACAAAAGTTCACCGGGCATGACTTTCCCAATACAAAAGTTCACCGGGCATGACTTTCCCAATACAAAAGTTTACCGGAGATGACTTTTCCCATACAAAAGTTCACCGGGCATGACTTTCCCAATACAAAAGTTCACCGGGCATGACTTTCCCAATACAAAAGTTCACCGGGCATGACTTTCCCAATACAAAAAATCACCGGAGATGACTTTCCCAATACAAAAGTTCACCGGGCATGACTTTCCCAATACAAAAGTTCACCGGGCATGACTTTCCCAATAACAAAAGTTCACCGGGCATGACTTTCCCAATACAAAAGTTCACCGGAGATGACTTTCCCAATACAAAAGTTCACTTTCCCAATACAAAAGTTCACCGGGCATGACTTTCCCAATACAAAAGTTCACCGGGCATGACTTTCCCAATACAAAAGTTCACCGGAGATGACTTTTCCCATACAAAAGTTCACCGGAGATGACTTTCCAATAAAAAAGTTCACCGGGCATGACTTTCCCAATACAAAAGTTCACCGGAGATGACTTTTCCCATACAAAAGTTCACCGGAGATGACTTTCCCAATACAAAAGTTCACCGGGCATGACTTTCCCAATACAAAAGTTCACCGGGCATGGCTTTCCCAACACAAAAGTTCACCGGGCATGACTTTCCCAATACAAAAGTTCACCGGGCATGACTTTCCCAATACAAAAGTTCACCGGGCATGACTTTCCCAATACAAAAGTTCACCGGGCATGACTTTCCCAATACAAAAGTTCACCGGGCATGACTTTCCCAATACAAAAGTTCACCGGAGATGACTTTCCCAATACAAAAGTTCACCGGGCATGAATTTCCCAATACAAGTGTTCACCGGGCATGACTTTGCCAATACAAAAGTTCACCTGAGATGGCTTTCCCAATACAAAAGTTCACCGGGCATGACTTTCTCAATACAAAAGTTCACCGGGCATGAATTTCCCAATACAAATGTTCACCGGGCATGACTTTGCCAATACAAAAGTTCACCGGAGATGACTTTCCCAATACAAAAGTTCACCGGGCATGACTTTCCCAATACAAAAGTTCACCGGGCATGACTTTTCCAATACAAAAGTTCACCGGGCATGACTTTCCCAATACAAAAGTTCACCGGAGATGACTTTTCCAATACAAAAGTTCACCGGGCATGGCTTTCCCAACACAAAAGTTCACCGGGCATGACTTTCCCAATACAAAAGTTCACCGGGCATGACTTTCCCAATACAAAAGTTCACCGGGCATGACTTTCCCAATACAAAAGTTCACCGGAGATGACTTTCCCAATACAAAAGTTCACCGGGCATGACTTTCCCAATACAAAAGTTCACCGGGCATGACTTTCCCAATACAAAAGTTCACCGGGCATGACTTTCCCAATTCAAAAGTTCACCGGGCGTGACTTTCCCAATACAAAAGTTCACCGGGCGTGACTTTCCCAATAAAAAAGTTCACCGGGCATGACTTTCCCAATACAAAAGTTCACCGGGCATGACTTTCCCAATACAAAAGTTCACCGGGCATGACTTTCCCAATACAAAATTTCACCGGGCATGACTTTGCCAATACAAAATTTCACCGGGCATGACTTTGCCAATACAAAAGTTCACCGGAGATGACTTTCCCAATACAAAAGTTCACCGTAGATGACTTTCCCAATACAAAAGTTCACCGGGCATGACTTTCCCAATACAAAAGTTCACCGGGCATGACTTTCCTAATACAAAAGTTCACCGGGCATGACTTTCCCAATACAAAAGTTCACCGGGCATGACTTTCCCAATATAAAAGTTCACCGGGCTTGACTTTCCCAATACAAAAGTTCACCGGGCATGACTTTCCCAATACAAAAGTTCACCGGGCATGACTTTCCCAATACAAAAGTTCACCGGGCATGACTTTCCCAATACAAAAGTTCACCGGGCATGACTTTGCCAATACAAAAGTTCACCGGAGATGACTTTCCCAATACAAAAGTTCACCGGGCATGACTTTCCCAATACAAAAGTTTACCTGAGATGGCTTTCCCAATACAAAAGTTCACCGGGCATGACTTTCTCAATACAAAAGTTCACCGGGCATGAATTTCCCAATACAAATGTTCACCGGGCATGACTTTGCCAATACAAAAGTTCACCGGAGATGACTTTCCCAATACAAAAGTTCACCGGGCATGACTTTCCCAATACAAAAGTTCACCGGGCATGACTTTTCCAATACAAAAGTTCACCGGGCATGACTTTCCCAATACAAAAGTTCACCGGAGATGACTTTTCCAATACAAAAGTTCACCGGGCATGGCTTTCCCAACACAAAAGTTCACCAGGCATGACTTTTCCCATACAAAAGTTCACCGGAGATGACTTTCCCAATACAAAAGTTCACCGGGCATGACTTTCCCAATACAAAAGTTCACCGGAGATGACTTTCCCAATACAAAAGTTCACCGGAGATGACTTTCCCAATACAAAAGTTCACCGGGCATGACTTTCCCAATACAAAAGTTCACCGGGCATGACTTTTCCAATTCAAAAGTTCACCAGGCATGACTTTCCCAATACAAAAGTTCACCGGGCGGGACTTTCCCAATAAAAAAGTTCACCGGGCATGACTTTCCCAATACAAAAGTTCACCGGGCATGACTTTCCCAATACAAAAGTTCACCGGGCATGACTTTCCCAATACAAAATTTCACCGGGCATGACTTTGCCAATACAAAATTTCACCGGGCATGACTTTGCCAATACAAAAGTTCACCGGAGATGACTTTCCCAATACAAAAGTTCACCGTAGATGACTTTCCCAATACAAAAGTTCACCGGGCATGACTTTCCCAATACAAAAGTTCACCGGGCATGACTTTCCCAATACAAAAGTTCACCGGGCATGACTTTCCCAATACAAAAGTTCACCGGGCATGACTTTCCCAATACAAAAGTTCACCGGGCATGACTTTCCCAATACAAAAGTTCACCGGGCATGACTTTCCCAATACAAAAGTTCACCGGGCATGACTTTCCCAATACAAAAGTTCACCGGGCATGACTTTCCCAATACAAAAGTTCACCGGGCATGACTTTCCCAATACAAAAGTTCACCGGGCATGACTTTCCCAATACAAAAGTTCACCGGGCATGACTAACCCAATACAAAATTTCACCGGGCATGACTTTGCCAATACAAAAGTTCACCGGAGATGACTTTCCCAATACAAAAGTTCACCGGGCATGACTTTCCCAATACAAAAGTTCACCGGGCATGACTTTCCCAATACAAAAGTTCACGGGCATGACTTTCCCAATACAAAAGTTCACCTGAGATGACTTTTCCCATACAAAAGTTCACCGGGCATGACTTTCCCAATACAAATGTTCACCGGGCATGACTTTCCCAATACAAAAGTTCACCGGGCATGACTTTCCCAATACAAAAGTTCACCGGGCATGACTTTCCCAATACAAAAGTTCACCGGAGATGACTTTTCCCATACAAAAGTTCACCGGGCATGACTTTCCCAATACAAATGTTCACCGGGCATGACTTTCCCAATACAAAAGTTCACCGGGCATGACTTTCCCAATACAAAAGTTCACCGGGCATGACTTTCCTAATACAAAAGTTCACCAGGCATGACTTTTCCCATACAAAAGTTCACCGGGCATGACTTTCCCAATACAAAAGTTCACCGGGCATGACTTTCCCAATACAAAAGTTCACCGGAGATGACTTTTCCCATACAAAAGTTCACCGGGCATGACTTTCCCAATACAAATGTTCACCGGGCATGACTTTCCCAATACAAAAGTTCACCGGGCATGACTTTCCCAATACAAAAGTTCACCGGAGGTGACTTTTCCCATACAAAAGTTCACCGGGCATGACTTTCCCAATACAAAAGTTCACCGGGCATGACTTTCCCAATACAAAAGTTCACCGGGCATGACTTTCCCAATACAAAAGTTCACCGGAGATGACTTTTCCCATACAAAAGTTCACCGGGCATGACTTTCCCAATACAAATGTTCACCGGGCATGACATTCCCAATACAAAAGTTCACCGGGCATGACTTTCCCAATACAAAAGTTCACCGGGCATGACTTTCCCAATACAAAAAATCACCGGAGATGACTTTCCCAATACAAAAGTTCACCGGGCATGACTTTCCCAATACAAAAGTTCACCGGGCATGACTTTCCCAATACAAAAGTTCACCGGGCATGACTTTCCCAATACAAATGTTCACCGGGCATGACTTTCCCAATACAAAAGTTCACCGGGCATGACTTTCCCAATACAAAAGTTCACCGGGCATGACTTTCTCAATACAAAAGTTCACCGGGCATGACTTTCCCAATACAAAAGTTCACCGGGCATGACTTTCCCAATACAAAAGTTCACCGGGCATGACTTTCCCAATACAAAAGTTCACCGGGCATGACTTTCCCAATACAAAAGTTCACCGGGCATGACTTTCCTAATACAAAAGTTCACCAGGCATGACTTTTCCCATACAAAAGTTCACCGGAGATGACTTTTCCCATACAAAAGTTCACCGGGCATGACTTTCCCAATACAAAAGTTCACCGGGCATGACTTTCCCAATACAAAAGTTTACCGGAGATGACTTTTCCCATACAAAAGTTCACCGGGCATGACTTTCCCAATACAAAAGTTCACCGGGAATGACTTTCCCAATACAAAAGTTCACCGGGCATGACTTTCCCAATACAAAAGTTCACCGGGCTTGGCTTTCCCAACACAAAAGTTCACCGGGCATGACTTTCCCAATACAAAAGTTCACCGGGCATGACTTTCCCAATACAAAAGTTCACCGGAGATGACTTTTCCCATACAAAAGTTCACCGGGCATGACTTTCCCAATACAAATGTTCACCGGGCATGACTTTCCCAATACAAAAGTTCACCGGGCATGACTTTCCCAATACAAAAGTTCACCGGGCATGACTTTCCTAATACAAAAGTTCACCAGGCATGACTTTCCCAATACAAATGTTCACCGGGCATGACTTTCCCAATACAAAAGTTCACCGGGCATGACTTTCCCAATACAAAAGTTCACCGGGCATGACTTTCCTAATACAAAAGTTCACCAGGCATGACTTTTCCCATACAAAAGTTCACCGGGCATGACTTTCCCAATACAAAAGTTCACCGGGCATGACTTTCCCAATACAAAAGTTCACCGGAGATGACTTTTCCCATACAAAAGTTCACCGGGCATGACTTTCCCAATACAAATGTTCACCGGGCATGACTTTCCCAATACAAAAGTTCACCGGGCATGACTTTCCCAATACAAAAGTTCACCGGAGGTGACTTTTCCCATACAAAAGTTCACCGGGCATGACTTTCCCAATACAAAAGTTCACCGGGCATGACTTTCCCAATACAAAAGTTCACCGGGCATGACTTTCCCAATACAAAAGTTCACCGGAGATGACTTTTCCCATACAAAAGTTCACCGGGCATGACTTTCCCAATACAAATGTTCACCGGGCATGACATTCCCAATACAAAAGTTCACCGGGCATGACTTTCCCAATACAAAAGTTCACCGGGCATGACTTTCCCAATACAAAAAATCACCGGAGATGACTTTCCCAATACAAAAGTTCACCGGGCATGACTTTCCCAATACAAAAGTTCACCGGGCATGACTTTCCCAATACAAAAGTTCACCGGGCATGACTTTCCCAATACAAATGTTCACCGGGCATGACTTTCCCAATACAAAAGTTCACCGGGCATGACTTTCCCAATACAAAAGTTCACCGGGCATGACTTTCTCAATACAAAAGTTCACCGGGCATGACTTTCCCAATACAAAAGTTCACCGGGCATGACTTTCCCAATACAAAAGTTCACCGGGCATGACTTTCCCAATACAAAAGTTCACCGGGCATGACTTTCCCAATACAAAAGTTCACCGGGCATGACTTTCCTAATACAAAAGTTCACCAGGCATGACTTTTCCCATACAAAAGTTCACCGGAGATGACTTTTCCCATACAAAAGTTCACCGGGCATGACTTTCCCAATACAAAAGTTCACCGGGCATGACTTTCCCAATACAAAAGTTTACCGGAGATGACTTTTCCCATACAAAAGTTCACCGGGCATGACTTTCCCAATACAAAAGTTCACCGGGAATGACTTTCCCAATACAAAAGTTCACCGGGCATGACTTTCCCAATACAAAAGTTCACCGGGCTTGGCTTTCCCAACACAAAAGTTCACCGGGCATGACTTTCCCAATACAAAAGTTCACCGGGCATGACTTTCCCAATACTAAAGTTCACCGGAGATGACTTTCCCAATACAAAAGTTCACCGGGCATGACTTTCCCAATACAAATGTTCACCGGGCATGACTTTCCCAGTACAAAAGTTCACCGGGCATGACTTTCCCAATACAAAAGTTCACCGGGCATGACTTTCCCAATACCAATGTTCACCGGGCATGACTTTGCCAATACAAAAGTTCACCGGAGATGACTTTCCCAATACAAAAGTTCACCGGGCATGACTTTCCCAATACAAAAGTTCACCGGGCATGACTTTCCCAATACAAAAGTTCACCGGGCATGACTTTTCCCATACAAAAGTTCACCGGAGATGACTTTCCCAATACAAAAGTTCACCGGGCATGACTTTCCCAATACAAAAGTTCACCGGGCATGACTTTCCCAATACAAAAGTTCACCGGAGATGACTTTTCCCATACAAAAGTTCACCGGGCATGACTTTCCCAATACAAATGTTCACCGGGCATGACTTTCCCAATACAAAAGTTCACCGGGCATGACTTTCCCAATACAAAAGTTCACCGGGCATGACTTTCCTAATACAAAAGTTCACCAGGCATGACTTTTCACATACAAAAGTTCACCGGGCATGACTTTCCCAATACAAAAGTTCACCGGGCATGACTTTCCCAATACATAAGTTGACCGGGCATGACTTTCCCAATACAAAAGTTCACCGGGCATGACTTTCCCAATACAAAAGTTCACCGGAGATGACTTTTCCCATACAAAAGTTCACCGGGCATGACTTTCCCAATACAAATGTTCACCGGGCATGACTTTCCCAATACAAAAGTTCACCGGGCATGACTTTCCCAATACAAATGTTCACCGGGCATGACTTTCACAATACAAATGTTCACCGGGCATGACTTTCCCAATACAAAAGTTCACCGGGCATGACTTTCCCAATACAAAAGTTCACCGGGCATGACTTTCCCAATACAAAAAATCACCGGAGATGACTTTCCCAATACAAAAGTTCACCGGGCATGACTGTCCCAATACAAAAGTTCACCGGGCATGAATTTCCCAATACAAAAGTTCACCGGGCATGACTTTCCCAATACAAATGTTCACCGGGCATGACTTTCCCAATACAAAAGTTCACCGGGCATGACTTTCTCAATACAAAAGTCCACCGGGCATGACTTTCCCAATACAAAAGTTCACCGGGCATTTCTTTCCCAATAAAAAAGTTCACCGGGCATGACTTTCCCAATACAAAAGTTCACCGGGCATGACTTTCCCAATACAAAAGTTCACCGGGCATGACTTTCCTAATACAAAAGTTCACCAGGCATGACTTTTCCCATACAAAAGTTCACCGGAGATGACTTTTCCCATACAAAAGTTCACCGGGCTTGGCTTTCCCAACACAAAAGTTCACCGGGCATGACTTTCCCAATACAAAAGTTCACCGGGCATGACTTTCCCAATACAAAAGTTCACCGGGCATGACTTTCCCAATACAAAAGTTCACCGGGCATGACTTTCCTAATACAAAAGTTCACCAGGCATGACTTTTCCCATACAAAAGTTCACCGGGCATGATTTTTCCCATACAAAAGTTCACCGGGCTTGGCTTTCCCAACACAAAAGTTCACCGGGCATGACTTTCCCAATACAAAAGTTCACCGGGCATGACTTTCCCAATACAAAAGTTCACCGGGCATGACTTTCCCAATACAAAAGTTCACCGGGCATGACTTTCCCAATACAAAAGTTCACCGGGCATGACTTTCCTAATACAAAAGTTCACCAGGCATGACTTTTCCCATACAAAAGTTCACCGGAGATGACTTTTCCCATACAAAAGTTCACCGGGCATGACTTTCCCAATACAAAAGTTCACCGGGCATGGCTTTCCCAATACAAAAGTTTACCGGAGATGACTTTTCCCATACAAAAGTTCACCGGGCATCACTTTCCCAATACAAAAGTTCACCGGGCATGACTTTCCCAATACAAAAGTTCACCGGGCATGACTTTCCCAATACAAAAGTTCACCGGGCTTGGCTTTCCCAACACAAAATTTCACCGGGCATGACTTTCCCAATACAAAAGTTCACCGGGCATGACTTTCCCAATACAAAAGTTCACCGGAGATGACTTTCCCAATACAAAAGTTCACCGGGCATGACTTTCCCAATACAAATGTTCACAGGGCATGACTTTCCCAGTACAAAAGTTCACCGGGCATGACTTTCCCAATACAAAAGTTCACCGGGCATGACTTTCCCAATACCAATGTTCACCGGGCATGACTTTGCCAATACAAAAGTTCACCGGAGATGACTTTCCCAATACAAAAGTTCACCGGGCATGACTTTCCCAATACAAAAGTTCACCGGGCATTACTTTCCCAATACAAAAGTTCACCGGGCATGACTTTTCCCATACAAAAGTTCACCGGAGATGACTTTCCCAATACAAAAGTTCACCGGGCATGACTTTCCCAATACAAAAGTTCACCGGGCATGACTTTCCCAATACAAAAGTTCACCGGAGATGACTTTTCCCATACAAAAGTTCACCGGGCATGACTTTCCCAATACAAATGTTCACCGGGCATGACTTTCCCAATACAAAAGTTCACCGGGCATGACTTTCCCAATACAAAAGTTCACCGGGCATGACTTTCCTAATACAAAAGTTCACCAGGCATGACTTTTCCCATACAAAAGTTCACCGGGCATGACTTTCCCAATACAAAAGTTCACCGGGCATGACTTTCCCAATACATAAGTTCACCGGGCATGACTTTCCCAATACAAAAGTTCACCGGAGATGACTTTTCCCATACAAAAGTTCACCGGGCATGACTTTCCCAATACAAATGTTCACCGGGCATGACTTTCCCAATACAAATGTTCACCGGGCATGACTTTCCCAATACAAAAGTTCACCAGGCATGACTTTCCCAATACAAAAGTTCACCGGGCATGACTTTCCCAATACAAAAAATCACCGGGCATGACTTTCCCAATACAAAAGTTCACCGGGCATGACTGTCCCAATACAAAAGTTCACCGGGCATGACTTTCCCAATACAAAAGTTCACCGGGCATGACTTTCCCAATACATAAGTTCACCGGGCATGACTTTCCCAATACAAAAGTTCACCGGAGATGACTTTTCCCATACAAAAGTTCACCGGGCATGACTTTCCCAATACAAATGTTCACCGGGCATGACTTTCCCAATACAAATGTTCACCGGGCATGACTTTCCCAATACAAAAGTTCACCGGGCATGACTTTCCCAATACAAAAGTTCACCGGGCATGACTTTCCCAATACAAAAGTTCACCGGAGATGACTTTTCCCATACAAAAGTTCACCGGGCATGACTTTCCCAATACAAATGTTCACCGGGCATGACTTTCCCAATACAAAAGTTCACCGGGCATGACTTTCCCAATACAAAAGTTCACCGGAGATGACTTTTCCCATACAAAAGTTCACCGGGCATGACTTTCCCAATACAAAAGTTCACCGGGCATGACTTTCCCAATACAAAAGTTCACCGGGCATGACTTTCCCAATACAAAAGTTCACCGGAGATGACTTTTCCCATACAAAAGTTCACCGGGCATGACTTTCCCAATACAAATGTTCACCGGGCATGACATTCCCAATACAAAAGTTCACCGGGCATGACTTTCCCAATACAAAAGTTCACCGGGCATGACTTTCCCAATACAAAAAATCACCGGAGATGACTTTCCCAATACAAAAGTTCACCGGGCATGACTTTCCCAATACAAAAGTTCACCGGGCATGACTTTCCCAATACAAAAGTTCACCGGGCATGACTTTCCCAATACAAATGTTCACCGGGCATGACTTTCCCAATACAAAAGTTCACCGGGCATGACTTTCCCAATACAAAAGTTCACCGGGCATGACTTTCTCAATACAAAAGTTCACCGGGCATGACTTTCCCAATACAAAAGTTCACCGGGCATGACTTTCCCAATACAAAAGTTCACCGGGCATGACTTTCCCAATACAAAAGTTCACCGGGCATGACTTTCCCAATACAAAAGTTCACCGGGCATGACTTTCCTAATACAAAAGTTCACCAGGCATGACTTTTCCCATACAAAAGTTCACCGGAGATGACTTTTCCCATACAAAAGTTCACCGGGCATGACTTTCCCAATACAAAAGTTCACCGGGCATGACTTTCCCAATACAAAAGTTTACCGGAGATGACTTTTCCCATACAAAAGTTCACCGGGCATGACTTTCCCAATACAAAAGTTCACCGGGCATGACTTTCCCAATACAAAAGTTCACCGGGCATGACTTTCCCAATACAAAAGTTCACCGGGCTTGGCTTTCCCAACACAAAAGTTCACCGGGCATGACTTTCCCAATACAAAAGTTCACCGGGCATGACTTTCCCAATACTAAAGTTCACCGGAGATGACTTTCCCAATACAAAAGTTCACCGGGCATGACTTTCCCAATACAAATGTTCACCGGGCATGACTTTCCCAGTACAAAAGTTCACCGGGCATGACTTTCCCAATACAAAAGTTCACCGGGCATGACTTTCCCAATACCAATGTTCACCGGGCATGACTTTGCCAATACAAAAGTTCACCGGAGCTGACTTTCCCAATACAAAAGTTCACCGGGCATGACTTTCCCAATACAAAAGTTCACCGGGCATGACTTTCCCAATACAAAAGTTCACCGGGCATGACTTTTCCCATACAAAAGTTCACCGGAGATGACTTTCCCAATACAAAAGTTCACCGGGCATGACTTTCCCAATACAAAAGTTCACCGGGCATGACTTTCCCAATACAAAAGTTCACCGGAGATGACTTTTCCCATACAAAAGTTCACCGGGCATGACTTTCCCAATACAAATGTTCACCGGGCATGACTTTCCCAATACAAAAGTTCACCGGGCATGACTTTCCCAATACAAAAGTTCACCGGGCATGACTTTCCTAATACAAAAGTTCACCAGGCATGACTTTTCACATACAAAAGTTCACCGGGCATGACTTTCCCAATACAAAAGTTCACCGGGCATGACTTTCCCAATACATAAGTTGACCGGGCATGACTTTCCCAATACAAAAGTTCACCGGGCATGACTTTCCCAATACAAAAGTTCACCGGAGATGACTTTTCCCATACAAAAGTTCACCGGGCATGACTTTCCCAATACAAATGTTCACCGGGCATGACTTTCCCAATACAAAAGTTCACCGGGCATGACTTTCCCAATACAAATGTTCACCGGGCATGACTTTCACAATACAAATGTTCACCGGGCATGACTTTCCCAATACAAAAGTTCACCGGGCATGACTTTCCCAATACAAAAGTTCACCGGGCATGACTTTCCCAATACAAAAAATCACCGGAGATGACTTTCCCAATACAAAAGTTCACCGGGCATGACTGTCCCAATACAAAAGTTCACCGGGCATGACTTTCCCAATACAAAAGTTCACCGGGCATGACTTTCCCAATACAAATGTTCACCGGGCATGACTTTCCCAATACAAAAGTTCACCGGGCATGACTTTCTCAATACAAAAGTCCACCGGGCATGACTTTCCCAATACAAAAGTTCACCGGGCATTTCTTTCCCAATAAAAAAGTTCACCGGGCATGACTTTCCCAATACAAAAGTTCACCGGGCATGACTTTCCCAATACAAAAGTTCACCGGGCATGACTTTCCTAATACAAGAGTTCACCAGGCATGACTTTTCCCATACAAAAGTTCACCGGAGATGACTTTTCCCATACAAAAGTTCACCGGGCTTGGCTTTCCCAACACAAAAGTTCACCGGGCATGACTTTCCCAATACAAAAGTTCACCGGGCATGACTTTCCCAATACAAAAGTTCACCGGGCATGACTTTCCCAATACAAAAGTTCACCGGGCATGACTTTCCTAATACAAAAGTTCACCAGGCATGACTTTTCCCATACAAAAGTTCACCGGGCATGATTTTTCCCATACAAAAGTTCACCGGGCTTGGCTTTCCCAACACAAAAGTTCACCGGGCATGACTTTCCCAATACAAAAGTTCACCGGGCATGACTTTCCCAATACAAAAGTTCACCGGGCATGACTTTCCCAATACAAAAGTTCACCGGGCATGACTTTCCCAATACAAAAGTTCACCGGGCATGACTTTCCTAATACAAAAGTTCACCAGGCATGACTTTTCCCATACAAAAGTTCACCGGAGATGACTTTTCCCATACAAAAGTTCACCGGGCATGACTTTCCCAATACAAAAGTTCACCGGGCATGGCTTTCCCAATACAAAAGTTTACCGGAGATGACTTTTCCCATACAAAAGTTCACCGGGCATCACTTTCCCAATACAAAAGTTCACCGGGCATGACTTTCCCAATACAAAAGTTCACCGGGCATGACTTTCCCAATACAAAAGTTCACCGGGCTTGGCTTTCCCAACACAAAATTTCACCGGGCATGACTTTCCCAATACAAAAGTTCACCGGGCATGACTTTCCCAATACAAAAGTTCACCGGAGATGACTTTCCCAATACAAAAGTTCACCGGGCATGACTTTCCCAATACAAATGTTCACAGGGCATGACTTTCCCAGTACAAAAGTTCACCGGGCATGACTTTCCCAATACAAAAGTTCACCGGGCATGACTTTCCCAATACCATTGTTCACCGGGCATGACTTTGCCAATACAAAAGTTCACCGGAGATGACTTTCCCAATACAAAAGTTCACCGGGCATGACTTTCCCAATACAAAAGTTCACCGGGCATTACTTTCCCAATACAAAAGTTCACCGGGCATGACTTTTCCCATACAAAAGTTCACCGGAGATGACTTTCCCAATACAAAAGTTCACCGGGCATGACTTTCCCAATACAAAAGTTCACCGGGCATGACTTTCCCAATACAAAAGTTCACCGGAGATGACTTTTCCCATACAAAAGTTCACCGGGCATGACTTTCCCAATACAAATGTTCACCGGGCATGACTTTCCCAATACAAAAGTTCACCGGGCATGACTTTCCCAATACAAAAGTTCACCGGGCATGACTTTCCTAATACAAAAGTTCACCAGGCATGACTTTTCCCATACAAAAGTTCACCGGGCATGACTTTCCCAATACAAAAGTTCACCGGGCATGACTTTCCCAATACATAAGTTCACCGGGCATGACTTTCCCAATACAAAAGTTCACCGGAGATGACTTTTCCCATACAAAAGTTCACCGGGCATGACTTTCCCAATACAAATGTTCACCGGGCATGACTTTCCCAATACAAATGTTCACCGGGCATGACTTTCCCAATACAAAAGTTCACCAGGCATGACTTTCCCAATACAAAAGTTCACCGGGCATGACTTTCCCAATACAAAAAATCACCGGGCATGACTTTCCCAATACAAAAGTTCACCGGGCATGACTGTCCCAATACAAAAGTTCACCGGGCATGACTTTCCCAATACAAAAGTTCACCGGGCATGACTTTCCCAATACAAATGTTCACCGGGCATGACTTTCCCAATACAAAAGTTCAACGGGCATGACTTTCTCAATACAAAAGTTCACCGGGCATGACTTTCCCAATACAAAAGTTCACCGGGCATGACTTTCCCAATACAAAAGTTCACCGGGCATGACTTTCCCAATACAAAAGTTCACCGGGCATGACTTTCCCAATACAAAAGTTCACCGGGCATGACTTTCCTAATACAAAAGTTCACCAGGCATGACTTTTCCCATACAAAAGTTCACCGGAGATGACTTTTCCCATACAAAAGTTCACCGGGCATGTTTATCCCAATACAAAAGTTCACCGGGCATGACTTTCCCAATACAAAAGTTTACCGGAGATGACTTTTCCCATACAAAAGTTCACCGGGCATGACTTTCCCAATACAAAAGTTCACCGGGCATGACTTTCCCAATACAAAAGTTCACCGGAGATGACTTTCCCAATTCAAAAGTTCACCGGGCATGACTTTCCCAATACAAAAGTTCACCGGGCATGACTTTCCCAATACAAAAGTTCACCGGGCATGACTTTCCCAATACAAAAAATCACCGGAGATGACTTTCCCAATACAAAAGTTCACCGGGTATGACTTTCCCAATACAAAAGTTCACCGGGCATGACTTTCCCAATACAAAAGTTCACCGGGCATGACTTTCCCAATACAAAAGTTCACCGGAGATGACTTTCCCAATACAAAAGTTCACCGGGCATGACTTTCCCAATACAAAAGGTCACCGGGCATGACTTTCCCAATACAAAAGTTCACCGGGCATGACTCTTCCAATACAAAAGTTCACCGGAGATGACTTTTCCCATAAAAAAGTTCACCGGAGATGACTTTCCCAATACAAAAGTTCACCGGGCATGACTTTCCCAATAAAAAAGTTCACCGGGCATGACTTTCCCAATACAAAAGTTCACCGGAGATGACTTTTCCCATACAAAAGTTCACCGGAGATGACTTTCCCAATACAAAAGTTCACCGGGCATGACTTTCCCAATACAAAAGTTCAACGGCCTTGGCTTTCCCAACACAAAAGTTCACCGGGCATGACTTTCCCAATACAAAAGTTCACCGGGCATGACTTTCCCAATACAAAAGTTCACCGGGCATGACTTTCCCAATACAAAAGTTCACCGGGCATGATTTTCCCAATACAAAAGTTCACCGGGCATGACTTTGCCAATACAAAAGTTCACCGGAGATGACTTTCCCAATACAAAAGTTCACCGGGCATGACTTTCCCAATACAAAAGTTCACCGGGAGTAGAGGGGTAATGCCGGTTCTGGATCAGTAATTTGATACCTTTTTACCTCCTGTCTGTGTGTGTGTGTGTGTGTGTGAGAGAGAGAGTGTGTGTGTGTGTGTG
This sequence comes from Musca autumnalis, assembly GCF_047663935.1. NCBI lineage: Eukaryota > Metazoa > Arthropoda > Insecta > Diptera > Muscidae > Musca > Musca autumnalis. The sequence continues at coordinate 67,292 of NW_027411881.1, forward strand.
AGAGAGAGAGAGAGAGAGGGAGAGAGAGAGTGTGTGTGTGTGTGTGTGTGTGTGTGAGAGAGAGAGAGTATTTGGAGAGCGAGGGTTAAATTTAACTGCACAGTGGGTTAAAACAACAAAAAATTACAAGAAATATGATAGGCTAAGCCACCTATATGAACGGATGAGGGGGAGAGAGCTCGAGAATTTGAGAGAGATCCACATTTTTTCGATAATATAATCAAGAATACATACATACATATGTAAGTGTTTAAATATAAGCGAGGCAAAATATGAAACAATGTTGCATATTTTACCTCCTGTATGTGTGAAGCAAAATATGAAACAATGTTGCATATTTTACCTCCTGTATGTGTGAAGCAAAATATGAAACAATGTTGCATATTTTACCTCCTGTATGTGTGAAGCAAAATATGAAACAATGTTGCATATTTTACCTCCTGTATGTGTGAAGCAAAATATGAAACAATGTTGCATATTTTACCTCCTGTATATGTGTATATGTGTGGGAGGGAGCCAGACCGAGAAGTTGAGAGAGAACCACATTTGATCGCTAATGTAAACAAAATACATTTCAATATATGTCTGTCCGTAAGCATGCCGAATCATGATCGTAATCAAAGTGGATTTTTCCGTCCGTCCGCCAGTCTCTCTGTGAGCATGTTCATTCATGTTCATAACTTAACATATGTATGCCCAATTAATTTCACAATATTGTGAAATTATTGATGGTGGTTGACAAATTTCGTATAAAAAGCAAATAATCTTAAATAAGATTCAATGTATACCCAATTAATTTCACAAGTTTGTGAAATTATTGATGATGGTCAGGTTCGTTCGTCTTTTGAATTTCATAACGCTATGAGTTGAGATGAATGTCAGAGTTTCTCATATTGCAACAAAAACCCAAGAGTAAACATTAAGTGGCCATGAAATGATTCGTACAAATTCTTTCCATTGTTTTACTCCATGTTAGCGTACTGGTGATCGATACATTGACCAAAAATTTGATTTTTGTCAACGAGCATTAGGTCATTTGTTTACATTTAACAAATGTAAACAAATCTGCAGTATTCTATGCTACAAGAATATTTCTTTGTTCGTAGGAATTCTTGCCCTTTGTGGGTATTACACAGTTTGAGTCTGCAATGCATGTGTTTATGTTGACCATCATGTGGAGGGGGATAGGGGGTCAAGTGTGATGTGGGGATTAGGTTGAAGGCGGATTTTGATTCTGGAATACAATCAATACTTTGATTCATTCAAATAATTATATATTGATGGGAATTGTTGAGAACATCATCAGTACTTAACAAGTCACGGATTATTCAACATCGCATTCCAAAATTCTAATTGCTTTTAAAAATGGCTAAATATACTTGCATTTATTGTGCTACTACTTTCAATGTTAAACGCGAGTTTTTAAAACACGTAAAAATGCATTGTAAAAATTGTGGTCAACTGTTTAGTAATTGTTATCAACTAAAATTTCACCAACTGACAAAACATGCCCAATCAAGTGAAACAAATATACAATTCATTAATCAACATCAAGTTTTAAGTGTTACCCAACAACAACAACCAACTGAATCATTTATTCAAAGCTCAGAACTTCAACAACATCAACAAGTTTATACTGGTATCCAACAACAACCAACTATTGCATCTAATCAAATCTCACAAATTCAACAACAACAAGCTTTAACTCTTTCTCAACAACAACCAACTGTAACATCTAATCAGAAACCAAAACAACAAGAACAACCAACTGTATCGCAGATGAATGCACCTAAAATAGACAAAATTAATCGGGCCGATAAGCTATGTGAAGAGTGCAACGTTACAGTGAAGAATATGATATCTCATATTCGAAGTGAGAATCATCGCAGTGTTGTTAGAAAAAATTTGGAAAAAAATATAAAAATTATAAAAAGTGCATTCAATCAGAACATTACTTGTTATGAAATTGAAAACACTAAAGACATAATATTACCCCGTGATTTTCTAAGAGACGCTAAAGACTCAATAATAAAATGTTTAAAATTTGAGTTGATTGAAAAAAATTGTATCAAAGTCAATATGGAGCTGCAGGGACAATATGTGAAGCCCACCGCTGTAAAAGAGAATCAGTCAAAATCTACAGAGTCGACAGCAACAGAACAAGTGTTTAATCACATATCAAAGACTGTAATCCTGTCCCTAGGTGATGATCTAGATGAAATCTTTACCAACCAAGAGAATGAACTTGTCGACAAATCAGACGAGTTTCAAGAAAGAGGTTCTGGTTGGGCCTTGGAAAAACTTTTAAAAATTGACATCAATATTAACAAAGTCAATTTAACTCGAGGTTCACAATTCATCCCAACACCAACAACATTGAGAACAAAACATGCATGCATAAACATTCAAAATAAAGATGAATATTGCTTTAAATGGTGTATGGTAGCGGCACTAAGTTTCCCGAGAACAATGAATGTCGATAGACCATCTACATATAAAGTCGATGTCAAGCAGGATGTCATCCGTCTCGTTTCAGGAATAACATTAAACTTTATGGGTTTAAGTTTTCCATTGGCTCTAAAGGATGTAAAACAATTTGAAAAAGCCAACCCCGAAATCAGCATAAATGTTTACGGATATGAGCGATATTCCATTGAAGGTCCATACTACCTTACAAAGGAGGAAAAAAGACATCATATTAACCTGATTTTACTCAACGATGGGGATAAATTCCATTACATATGGATTAAGAACATGTCACGGTAATATATCAACATTTAATAATATCAAATCATTGACTAATTAATTGTATATTTCTGTTAATTTCAGACTTTTATCGTCACAACTAAGTGCTCATGAACACGCAGTGTATATCTGCAACGGTTGCGCCCAACATTTTCATAAGGAGAAGGACCTCGATATTCACAAAAAGCAATGTGGAGGTGTAGTTTGCAGCATGCCCAAGACAAAGAAGGACGCGATACTCAAATTTGTAAACTACAAAAAGATGCTGAGGGTGGGCATTAGTATATATGCTGATGCTGAGAGCGTATTGAAACATAAGGAGCAGGAACCCAATAACATCGGAAAAACAGAGCAAGTAAAAGAGCACGTACCATGTGCTTTTAGTTATAATATAAAATGTAGTTTTGACTCTAGTTTAGATAAGTTCTTTACTTATACTGGCCCCGATGCTCCTAAAGTTTTCTTAGAAAATTTAATTAATGATTGCAAGTTTTTTTATAATAACTATTTGTCAAAAGTTAAACCAATGATTACATTAACACCCGAAGAAGAATTACACTTTAAAACAAGTGTCAGATGCCACATATGCGATGAACCGTTAGGTGGTGATAGAGTTCGTGATCATTGCCACCTAACTGGTAAATATCGCGGGCCTGCACATAATCGTTGTAATCTGCAGTATCAAATACCTAAATTCATCCCAATTTTTTTCCATAACTTCTCATCATATGACTGTCACCTTTTTATTAAAGAATTATCTAATTTTGGTGGAGATATAAAAGTAATTCCTCAAAATAAGGAACTTTATATATCCATGTCTTATTTCATTAATATGAAAGATGATGAGTCGAATAACACTACTAGCTCCAATAGTAGTGTTGTTGTAGGAGAAGAGGATGAAGAAGAATGGAGTGATGAGGGAGAGGATTCAGAGGGAGAAGATGTAGGGGAGGAAAGACAATGTGAAAAAGACAAGAAGAAAAAGAAGAGACAAAACAGACTTGAACTACGTTTCCTGGACAGTTTTAGATTCATGCCTACAAGTTTAGACAAATTGGCGAAGAATTTGCCTAAAGACGATTTTCATGCGGTGAAATCATATTTCCCTAAGGAGAAAGATTTTACGCTCTTGACAAGGAAAGGTGTTTTTCCTTATGATTATCTTTCATCATTTGAAAAACTAAAAGATACCCAACTACCACCCATAGAAGAATTTTACAATAAAATGACAGATTCTGAATGTTCAGTAGAGGACTATAACCATGCAAAACAAGTTTGGTCACATTTTCGTTGTCAGACTTTGCAAGATTATATGGAGTTGTACCTGAAAACAGATGTCCTCTTACTAACAGACGTCTTTGAAAATTTTCGAGATGTCTGTATGAATATTCACAAATTAGATCCTTGTCAATATTTCACAGCTCCATCTCTATCTTGGGATGCAATGCTTCTCTGCACCAAGGTTGAGCTTGAGCTTTTTACAGATATAAATATGTACAATTTCTGTAAAAATGCTATTAGAGGTGGACTAACCCAGTGCTCCAATAGACATTCCGTAGCCAATAATGAAGATGTCCCCAATTATGATAAAAGCAAGCCAGAAGTAAACATATATTATTTGGACGTTAATAATTTATATGGAACAGCCATGACAAAACCTCTCCCAGAAAAAAATTTCAAGTGGGAAGAGGACTTGGAAATATTTAATGATCCTAATGTGATACAATTAATTCCAGATGATAATATAACTGGCTATATATTAGAGGTTGATCTCGATTACCCTCAGCATCTTCATGACAAACATAATGACTTACCCTTTTGTCCAGAAAACAAATGTGTTGGGGGGTCTAAAACTAAAAAGTTAATTGCGGACTTGACAGACAAAAAATCGTACACAATTCATTATTCTGCTTTAAAACAATGTTTGCAACATGGACTGATTCTTAAGAAAGTACATAGAGTTTTGTCATTTACACAACGTGCCTGGTTAGCTCCCTATATATTAAAGAATAATATGCATCGAGAAAATGCTAAAAATGCATTTGAAAAAGATTTTTTCAAATTGCTGAATAACTCGGTATACGGTAAGACTATGGAAAATATAGACAAGAGGAAAACTGTTAAAATTGTAACAGAGTGGGAGGACAAGAATAACAAGAAGAAAAGAAATGTAGCTAGCAAGCTAATTGCTAAACCCAATTTCCATAGTCTTTCTATATTTTCTGAAAATATGGTAGCTATCCAGATGCAAAACGTAAAAGTAAAATATGATAAACCATTATATTTAGGCTTTTGCGTGCTAGAAATATCAAAGCTGTTAATGTATGCTTTCCTTTATGACTTTCTGAAAGCAAAATTTGGCGACGCCTTTATTTTAAATTATATGGACACGGACTCTTTCATCATAACATTTAAAGGACTTAATCTATATAGGGTATTGACTTTGAAAGAAATAGAGGAAAGGTTTGACACATCAGACTTCTCACCCAACAATAAGTATGGTATTCCTCTCATTAATAAAAAGAAATTGGGTATGATGAAGGATGAAAATAACGGAAAAACCATGATTGAGTTTGTAGGTCTTCGTCCTAAAGTCTATGCTATCAAAGTAGTTGATAGCGACGATGTGAAGAAATCTAAGGGTGTTAAAAAATCCGTAATAAAAAAATATACAATAGATACATATAGAGAATGCTTATATGATAAAAAGGTTTTGTATGACACAATGTATACATTTAGGTCAAGACAGCATACTATAACCACAGACAAAATTACAAAAATATCTCTAAGCCATCAAGACGACAAACGTTTTATAAGAGAAGATGGTATAAGTACATATGCTTGGGGCCACTATAAACTAAACAATATAAATGAGGATTTAAACACGGATAATTTAGATTCACCTGTCCCAATGGACATTGATTAAAATGTAAATATATTAAATTAAGGAATAAAAATAAATTAAGGAATAAAATCTAATGTATAAATATTGGTTACTAATTGCCTTACTGCTAGTATTTAAACATATTATCATTAAAATTTCAGCATTATTTTCATGTTACTTTTTAGAAATTACACATGGTATTTGTACTAATCTTTTTTATCAATGTTTTACTAAATAACAATATATTATTAATAATAATACTAACTTTACACATAAAAACCATTATTTTTACTAATTATCTATGTACTATTACAAACTACATACATTTATAACGTTTTTTGAAAAAATAAAACAATACTTTTTATAATTGAAATTACAAAACAATGTGTTTTATTTTATTATTGAGTTTACATGATATAATGGTAAGTATGCAAAGAACTTATACTATTTTTCGAACGATTCCAGTCAATGGAACATACTCCACCAGACGATCATGGATAATTAAGCAATATGCTGAGGTATTTTGAGGAATTGGTGTATTGGTTTCAAATTGAATTTTTAAATCGATGGGTCCATTCTTCACAGTTTCGTTTTGATTACTGATATCAATAACAGCAATTGGGTTGTCTTTAAAACTTGCATATGTGAGAAGTGGTTGTGGTTCCCTCATATAATACGATTGTTGAAACTTGGCATACATGTCATAGAGTACTGCATAACGATTTTCTCCAAACTTTAGATTCAAATCATCATATGGATAAGTTTCAGAGTTCAAGTGAACTTTAATGTTTTGAAGTTCACAGTGTTGTAGCTTGTTGTCTCTTTCAAATATCAAAGCAACGTATCGAGGTCTTTCATGATTGGCAGACAATTTAACACTCCAGCTGTGTTGTCTTCCACCAGCAAAAGTTGGATTAAAGTAGCAATCCCAGCTGCGGAAAGCTATCGGTAAAGTTTTTCCATCCTTGATTGTTTTCAAGAAATTGATTTTTCTATAGTCTGACAAATGAATGTGTTGTACTTTCCAAACAATGTTTGTAATGGTGAGTTGAATTTCTTCGTTTTCAGTAGTTGAATAACATACATTTTTATCGTTGGCGCTTCTCAAGAGAATCAGGTCATGTTTACTGTTGCAAATTACTTTATTAAAGTCCTCTGCAAAGCCCAGTAGACGATTCAAGGGAACACAAAAATTGAATGAGCTTGTATTAACGTCACCATCTGGAGCCCATCCTGCATTACTCATAACCTTGCTTTCGGATTCACTTAGAGAAATCCAATTTTTAACTTTTGTTGTGGTACCCAGATAACGAGTACGATCAATTTCAATTCCATTTAGTTCATAGCGAATTTCATCAAACATGTAACCCACACAGTTATTCCTTAGTTTAGCATTCTGCGAAACACCCCCCTTTGAGTTTTTCAAATTTCCTTCAATGTATAGATAGCTCTCCGATGGTAGTATGTAAAGATCTTGATTTTGTATACTTATACGAATTTCATCGTTATTTTTAAATGATTGAATATATGGAACATAGCTATGGTAGTCTCTCTTCACAATATTCTCGTCAGAGAGTGGGCGCTCATTAATATCGAGTATTTCAGACATTTGGTTTGACTTTTAATTTTATAAGCTTTAAAAATTCTTTATTTTCCTTGCTGAGAGGAGGTCTTGACGGTTTGGCGCCTTGATGATGAATGTGTTTTGGTGTTTGTTTATGGGTGTATTTATTGTAAATAATCATGGCTGTCTGGGTCTTATATGAATTCGTAGCGTAATTTCTTCTCCTCTAAAGTTTATCAAGCGGCCTTCTTGATCTAATATGAGTATCTCCAGATGACTTATTTCTTTGACGTTCACCGGCAAATAAATGAGATTCATCGGTCTCTCTGCCAATTTATAGCCTGGAGGGACGTCAAGAGCGAATTCGTGCAGAATATGAGCAGGCGACCCATTCATGAATGAGCCGGTAACAATATTGCAATGTATTTGTATGGCATTAACCTTTAAAATGTTAACTGGAAGGTTTGAAATGTGCTTTTTGCCAGGTTCCAAAACTTTTCCGGTGAAACCAAAGAGTTTTGCAATGGATTTTTCTTTATCAAAGTATATGGGATCATGAGAGGATAAGATCTCTATCTGTAGCGTATTATTGTTGGCTTTAATCTCAATAGATCTGTTAATGTGGATTGCTCTATACTGTGTCTCCAAGTAGTGAGCAATGTCTTGTAGTTCATATGATCCTATGGGTATCTTTATAATTTTGTCTCCGATATGGAAGAGATTGTTATCATTGTCCACATTTGGAATGGAATTGTAGGATTGAAAATCTATTAAACAGCACTCATAACTACCCTCTCCCAATTCAATAGGAGGTGAATAGTTTGAGTGTAAAATTGATGATTTACCCGTCAAAGTAAACGTTGTTGACATTGTAAGATTCTTTCTAGTAATAAGTAAAACATCAAATATACATATGTTTATATAAGGTTTTTATTTATTTTATTAAAATTATTTAAATGTGTTAAGTTTACAATACATTTGTCTTATCTATCCAGGAATTATGCTTGTTTGAAAATCCCAGCCATTTAACAAAGACTTTATCACCCTTTGTTTTTAATATTTTTTCTACTAAGTATGTGTTGGGATATTTTGTGGGTAAAAGTTCTTCTTTATAGAAACATCCATGTATGGGATTTCCTTCGTAGTCTTCTAGTAAATAAGTAGCAGGGTTGGTTAATCGTATTCCTCTTATTTTGAATATTTCTGCAGTCCAATTTGGAGTATACCCCTTTTCAAATTGATGTTTATATTTGCTGATCCGTACATGATCACCAGCACGAAGATTTTGCCTCTTAAAGATTTTTATGTGGTTATATACAGTTTTTAACAACATCTGCTCATTCGATGAGTTTACTTGAATAGGTGCCATTTTTATTGTTCGATGACGAGTTTTGTTGTATTGATCAACCAGGTCTCTATAAATATCAATCCATTGATAATTTCCATTGTAGCTAAACTCCTTCCACATCATACCTTTTAGAGTTCTATTGAAGCGTTCAACAATTGAGGCTTTCAAGACACTGTATGTAGAGTAGTGGTTTATTGAATGTTTCTGCATTAATTTTTTAAATTCCTTGTTGAAAAATTCTTTTCCATCATCGGTTTGCAAATTCTTTGGAATTCTTCCATCTTTCAAAATTTTTTCAAATGCTTTATATACTTCCGTTGCTGTTTTTGTTTTAAGTGCTTCGCACCAGGCAAATTTCGAAAAGGTGTCGATAACAGTAAGCATAAATCTGTATCCCCTGTTTGTTTTGGAATAGTTGCCCATTTCAACTAAATCAGCTTGCCAAAGATCATCGATCCCCTTTGTAATAACCCTTCGTCTTTTAAAATTTCTTCGTGCTTGAGAGTGAAGTTCGTTCACCAATCCTCGTTTTTCCATTATTCAAGTTTTGGGGGATATATTAGAGCAATTGAGTTGAATGGGGGTTGAGATAAGACTTTAAAAATTTCCTTATGTGATTGTTTGAGATGGGATATTTCTTCTCTTAGTTGAGTACACTCCTGAATGATATTTTGGTTTAATACTTCTTGTATGTGCTTGATTTGTGAATGTATGTATGCTTGGTTGACCGCATCCGTTCCTTCTGTTGGGGGTGCAACGTTCCTAATTTTTTTATTTTGCACGTCAAGGTTGTTATCTTCGTCAATATTAATTCCCAGTATTCTCGAAACATTTTCTCTTACTTCTATTGAGTGGGTTTTTGGATTATAATGATGACCAAACTTGTCAACAGTCATAGGTTGTTTGTTTCCTTTAAAGTTTACTTAATAGATTATGTTGCCTTCTCGCAGTTCTTCGATAATGGAAACAATCTCATTAGTATGATTATTGTTTCCGGCTTGTTGTGATGCCATCAACAGCTTTAATCGTTCTACCAACTCGTTGGGATCGTCCCAGTATATATAGTTGGGTTTACTTGGACTTAGTGTCATTAAGCCTTTGCCACTGTGAGTATCCCCCATTAACTTTTTAATTATCCGCTTATATTTTTGTCCTTTGTTCCCCTTGATTCTACCATTAGGGTCATAGTTTATTTTAAATGCATTTGAGTCCAACAAGATTGTTTTATATATGTCGAGTTCTGTAGGATCATATTTTTTGGGGTTTTGATAAAATAAGAGTTCAAACAGTCCTGGTGTAAATGCCCAATTTTTATTTCCAATCGTAATCTTTTCATCGCTGATTTTCAGTGGTTTATCTCCAAACATCCATTCACCATTTTCATCTTTATGCGGTCCATATACTGTATCTAGTTTTTTATTTTTCTTCAAGAGTGTTAGACTAATAGGATCGTCTTCATCATCCTCATTTTCTGAATAAAATGTGTCATCTTTTGAGGTGTTGTAAGTATCATCATTTTGTGAATAATCTCCTTTATCCTCTTTCCCCTCCAATATACTTGGTTCAAGCTTAATCTCCGGTTTATATTTTTTAAAGGGTGTACTCGCTACAAAAGATTCTCTAAATGAATCCATATTCTCCTTCTTGGGTGCAATCATTTTGTTTGCATTCTCAGTCGAAAGCTTTAGTAGTTTGTTTATGGGTTCTGTTAATGGTTTAAAAGTGTTTGTCAATTCAGTAGTTTTAGCATCTTCGCCCATTTTAATGCTTTGAAATTTTCTTTTCAAAACATTTTTGGACTTTACAAGTCGTTTCAACATTGCTTCCTCCATGGTTGCAGGTGTACTAATGTAAATATACTATATAACATCTTTTAAATAATATTATGGTTGAATAAATGTATGAAAGCCTTTCCGATATCTCCCAGAGTGAATTTCATCATCTTTAGAAATCGTCAGAAATCCATACTTTTCTTTCCAGCATTCATGACACATGTCTTTGAAGATATCAAAACTCATATCACATCCAACATGATCGTTGTATATGTGTCTTAAATTCAGATCGTCTTGTTTAAACATGATTATCATATTGGCATTATCACGCAACAAATGCTTTGGGATACGGGTGTATGTTTGACATAAGTAAAATGAGTCAACATTCTTATGTCGTCCCATACTAAAGTAGTTTTTAATATTGTTTTGTTTATCACACGCTACATCGTCAAAAATCATGATTGAGTTTGGTTTTATTTCATCTGGTTGTATAACATCATCATTATTGGTGAATGTAAACAACCCCATCCCTTTTACAGAGGAAATCAGTTTCTTTAGGTACTCATATGTCGGTTGATATAGCGATTTTGAATAAATGTAAACATTTTCACATTTTAATCCATTTGGGCTTTCAATCAAACTAAGCATAACATTCGTCTTTCCACAGTTTGATGGACCCACTATTAATGCTCGTATAGTATTGGGTAACAAAGTACTATGTCGAGGGGTTTTCTTTTGTATAAAGTCCCCATTTCGTACTGTAATTTTAGCTTGTTGCTCAACTAATCTCATGTTTACAACTAATGACTAGTATAAGAACACATGACTATTTATAATATATATATAATCAATTTACATATATATTTTGTTTAGCACATGTGAAAAAGTATAAAATGATTGTTTACAACGCAAATCGATTTATTAGAAAGAAAGCCGTTAAAGGAGGAGGACTTGTAAATAAGTTGATAAACTCTCTTCCAGTCGAACTTCATCTACCAGGTTATCAATTTTGTGGCCCAGGTACAAAGCTAAGAAAACGTATACAAAGAGGAGATCAAGGTGTTAATCCACTGGATGCTGCTTGTAGAAAACACGATATTGCTTATTCACAGAACAAAGATATTGAACAACGACATATTGCTGATCGTGAACTAACTGAACGAGCTTGGGAACGAGTAAAATCAAAGGATAGTAGCATTGGAGAAAAAATAAACGCATATCTTGTAACTAATATAATGAAGGCAAAGACAAAGCTTGGAATGGGGGTGGGTAATAAGAAACCCAAACAAATACTTGGTCAACAAATATTTAAAAATGCTATAAAGAATGCAACAGATTCCCTTAAAAGCGTTAAACCAACTGATATTAATGCTGCCATCAAAATAGCAAGGAAAGAAATACAAAAGACATTCCGAGGAAAAAAGTCAAAGGTGGTTATACCAAGAGTAATAAGGGTACCCAAAAGGGGAGGATTTCTTCCTCTCATACCTATTCTAACTGGGTTGGGAGCGTTGGGTGCATTAGCTTCGGGCAGTTCAGCGATAACCAATGCAGTTTTGAATGCTAAAAAAGCCAAAGAAGAGTTGCAAGAGCAGACCAGACACAACAAAACCATAGAAGCTATAGCTATGGGTAAAGGTCTCTATCTCAAACCATACAAAAAAGGCTATGGAATTTATGTTGATGAAAATGAAACGCCAAAAAACTAATAAAACAGCTGCCCAAAGGTCCACTTACAGATACATATATCAATACATTTGGAAAGAAATACATCCCTTACTTTAGAGGTGTTTATATGCGAGATAAACTACCTAAAAAGCCTTATCGAATCGAATGTGGTGTCGTAAATTTGGATATTGACAGTGGGCCTGGCACACATTGGGTGGCATATTATAAGAATAATAATATCATCGACTATTACGATAGTTTTGGCAATCTTCAACCTCCAGCTGAAATTTTACGTTACTTGGGATCAGCTACAACATATAATTATAAACGAGATCAACGATTTAATACATACAACTGCGGCCATCTTTGTTTAAAGTTTTTAATGGAAATGAGCAAGATTTTATAAATAAAATACATCAACAACAAAAGTATTCTTTACAGTCTAATTCAACTAATCCAAGATGTCGTACCTAATCCAAAGATCGGATGTAGCATTTGCCGACTTTCAATATTGTCATGGAAATGATAAAACCATTTTCATGAAGGAGCTCTCATTTATGTGTGGAACTTCTGTTATTCCGAATCATTTTTTGTTTCGACCACCTTATAGTGCAAAGGAGCTTGATGGAGAAGCACTCAGAACAATCAACTACACCAAAGCACATGTGAATGGATTAGACTGGACCGATGGAGAAATCTGCTACAATGATATCGAGGTTGTTCTCTCACCATTAAACAACTATCAATACGTTTTTGTAAATGGGAAAGAAAAGAAATGCTTTTTGGAAAACTATCTTCAAACTAATATTGTTAATTTAGAAAGTAATATGAATCTTAGAACTCGTCAAGATTATTTCACCAACTGTCCAATACATATAGATTCTAAGTATAAATGTGCTGTTAATAATGTATTTAAGATATTTGTTTTCATTGAACAGAAATGGTATTATATTCGTGATATAATACAAGATGGATTGTAAAAACCAAAACATAAAATAAAGATTATAAATAAAACAACAAAGATCTGAGTGTTTTAATTTTTCTCAAATTTTATTCATAGAAGTGCAAGCAATGAATGTGAACAATAATACTAATATTGTTTAAAACTCTCTGGTGCCGCAAACATCTAGACCAATTTCAGGGAGGATATCATCTAAAATATCTTGATTGATGGGAATATTGTTTGTATAAAGTCTTCTCATTAGCGGGCAGCTGTATGACATTCGTAAATGCTCTGCAACAGGACAGTCAGCTTCTTCCCATTGATGGATAAATAATTCACAAAAATAACATCTGGTCAAATCTCCTATACCAATATAATAAAATCCAACTGCAGCCATCGTCTTTGTATCTGGATACGGTAATGGCCAACCATTGAAGGTTTTTAAACGCTCGTCTTCCCTATTAAGCGCAGACATCTTTCTAACTAAAGTACTATTTTCATACTGAAACCTCTATCCCCCCAAATTTAAATAAGAAGCCACAGAAACTTTAAATTTTATAAAAATTCTTTATTTTTGTTTAATACGGTGGATAATAAAATGTTGGAATTTCCAATTGTTTTAACTCTAATTTATATACATCTGCTCCGCTGGAATCTTTCAGGGTAGATTTTGTGATAGCATATCCTCCACCAGCTAATTGTTTCACATGTTCGTCTCCTAGTGAAAGAAATCTTGTTGGCAAGTAAAGAATAGAGTCATTTATCCTCAATACAATTCTCTCCCCATATTTTGTTTTGCTCTTGAATGCTCCGGTGATGATGTAATCCTTGTTGTCCTCCATATCCTTCAAAGGAATTATTGATTTGATGTTGAAGGAATTGAAGAAAGTAATTAAATCTCCGCTCGCCATGTCTTCACTTGTACTTTAACTTTTATACTGTGAATCTTATTTTCGAATTTTTGCTTTTTATACGAAATTTGTCAACCACCATCAATAATTTCACAATATTGTGAAATTAATTGGGCATACATATGTTAAGTTATGAACATGAATGAACATGCTCACAGAGAGACTGGCGGACGGACGGAAAAATCCACTTTGATTACGATCATGATTCGGCATGCTTACGGACAGACATATATTGAAATGTATTTTGTTTACATTAGCGATCAAATGTGGTTCTCTCTCAACTTCTCGGTCTGGCTCCCTCCCACACATATACAGGAGGTAAAATATGCAACATTGTTTCATATTTTGCTTCACACATACAGGAGGTAAAATATGCAACATTGTTTCATATTTTGCTTCACACATACAAGAGGTAAAATTTGCAACTTTGTTTCATATTTTGCTTCACACATACAAGAGGTAAAATATGCAACATTGTTTCATATTTTGCCTCGCTTATATTTAAAAGCTTACATATGTATGTATTCTTGGTTATATTATTGAAAAAAAAAATGTGGGTCTCTCCCGCATATATACAGGTTAAGTGTGGTTCTCTCTCAACTTCTCGCTCTGGCTCTGGTTAAATGTGGTTCTCTCCTCAAATCTCGGTCTCGCTCTCTACAGCACATATACAGGAGGTAAAATATAGCTTACTCCTACACACAGGAGGTAAAATATGCAACATTGTTTCATATTTTGCTTCACACAAACAGGAGGTAAAATATGCAACATTGTTTCATATTTTGCTTCACACATACAGGAGGTAAAATATGCAACATTGTTCATATTTTGCATTCACACATACAGGAGGTAAAATATGCAACATTGTTTCATATTTTGCTTCACACATACAGGAGGTAAAATATGCAACATTGTTTCATATTTTGCCTCGCTTATATTTAAACACTTACATATGTATGTATGTATTCTTGATTATATTATCGAAAAAATGTGGATCTCTCTCAAATTCTCGAGCTCTCTCCCCCTCATCCGTTCATATAGGTGGCTTAGCCTATCATATTTCTTGTAATTTTTTGTTGTTTTAACCCACTGTGCAGTTAAATTTAACCCTCGCTCTCCAAATACTCTCTCTCACACACACACACACACACACACACACACACTCTCTCTCTCCCTCTCTCTCTCTCTCTCTCACACACACACACACACTCTCTCTCACACACACACACACACACACAGACAGGAGGTAAAAAGGTATCAAATTACTGATCCAGAACCGGCATTACCCCTCTACTACCGGGCATGACTTTGCCAATACAAAAGTTCACCTGAGATGGCTTTCCCAATACAAAAGTTCACCGGGCATGACTTTCTCAATACAAAAGTTCACCGGGCATGAATTTCCCAATACAAATGTTCACCGGGCATGACTTTGCCAATACAAAAGTTCACCGGAGATGATTTTCCCAATACAAAAGTTCACCGGGCATGACTTTCCCAATACAAAAGTTCACCGGGCATGACTTTCCCAATACAAAAGTTCACCGGGCATGACTTTCCCAATACAAAAGTTCACCGGAGATGACTTTTCCAATACAAAAGTTCACCGGGCATGGCTTTCCCAACACAAAAGTTCACCGGGCATGACTTTCCCAATACAAAAGTTCACCGGGCATGACTTTCCCAATACAAAAGTTCACCGGGCATGACTTTCCCAATACAAAAGTTCACCGGAGATGACTTTCCCAATACAAAAGTTCACCGGGCATGACTTTCCCAATACAAAAGTTCACCGGGCATGACTTTCCCAATACAAAAGTTCACCGGGCATGACTTTCCCAATACAAAAGTTCACCAGGCATGACTTTCCCAATACAAAAGTTCACCGGGCATGACTTTCCCAATACAAAAGTTCACCGGGCATGACTTTCCCAATACAAAAGTTCACCGGGCATGACTTTCCCAATACAAAAGTTCACCGGGCATGACTTTCCCAATACAAAATTTCACCGGGCATGACTTTGCCAATACAAAATTTCACCGGGCATGACTTTCCCAATACAAAAGTTCACCGGAGATGACTTTCCCAATACAAAAGTTCACCGTAGATGACTTTCCCAATACAAAAGTTCACCGGGCATGACTTTCCCAATACCAAAGTTCACCGGGCATGACTTTCCCAATACAAAAGTTCACCGGGCATGACTTTCCCAATACAAAAGTTCACCGGGCATGACTTTCCCAATACAAAAGTTCACCGGGCATGACTTTCCCAATACAAAAGTTCACCGGGCATGACTTTCCCAATACAAAAGTTCACCGGGCATGACTTTCCCAATACAAAAGTTCACCGGGCATGACTTTCCCAATACAAAAGTTCACCGGGCATGACTTACCCAATACAAAATTTCACCGGGCATGACTTTGCCAATACAAAAGTTCACCGGAGATGACTTTCCCAATACAAAAGTTCACCGGGCATGACTTTCCCAATACAAAAGTTCACCGGGCATGACTTTCCCAATACAAAAGTTCACCGGGCATGACTTTCCCAATACAAAAGTTCACCGGGCATGACTTTCCCAATACAAAAGTTCACCGGAGATGACTTTCCCAATACAAAAGTTCACCGGGCATGACTTTCCCAAATACAAAAGTTCACCGGGCATGACTTTCCCAATACAAAAGTTCACCGGAGATGACTTTCCCAATACAAAAGTTCACCGGGCATGACTTTGCCAATACAAAAGTTCACCGGGCATGACTTTCCCAATACAAAAGTTCACCGGGCATGACTTTCCCTATACAAAAGTTCACCGGGCATGACTTTCCCAATACAAAAGTTCACCGGGCATGACTTTCTCAATACAAAAGTTCACCGGGCATGAATTTCCCAATACAAATGTTCACCGGGCATGACTTTGCTAATACACAAGTTCACCGGGCATGACTTACCCAATACAAAAGTTCACCGGAGATGACTTTCCCAATACAAAAGTTCACCGGGCATGACTTTCCCAATACAAAAGTTCACCGGGCATGACTTTCCTAATACAAAAGTTCACCAGGCATGACTTTCCTAATACAAAAGTTCACCAGGCATGACTTTCCCATACAAAAGTTCACCGGGCATGACTTTCCCAATACAAAAGTTCACCGGGCATGACTTTCCCAATACAAAAGTTCACCGGGCATGACTTTCCCAATACAAAAGTTCACCGGAGATGACTTTTCCCATACAAAAGTTCACCGGAGATGACTTTCCCAATACAAATGTTCACCGGGCATGACTTTCCCAATACAAAAGTTCACCGGGCATGACTTTCCCAATACAAAAGTTCACCGGGCATGACTTTGCCAATACAAAATTTCACCGGGCATGACTTTCCCAATACAAAAGTTCACCGGAGATGACTTTCCCAATACAAAAGTTCACCGTAGATGACTTTCCCAATACAAAAGTTCACCGGGCATGACTTTCCCAATACCAAAGTTCACCGGGCATGACTTTCCCAATACAAAAGTTCACCGGGCATGACTTTCCCAATACAAAAGTTCACCGGGCATGACTTTCCCAATACAAAAGTTCACCGGGCATGACTTTCCCAATACAAAAAGTTCACCGGGCATGACTTTCCCAATACAAAAGTTCACCGGGCATGACTTTCCCAATACAAAAGTTCACCGGGCATGACTTTCCCAATACAAAAGTTCACCGGGCATGACTTACCCAATACAAAATTTCACCGGGCATGACTTTGCCAATACAAAAGTTCACCGGAGATGACTTTCCCAATACAAAAGTTCACCGGGCATGACTTTCCCAATACAAAAGTTCACCGGGCATGACTTTCCCAATACAAAAGTTCACCGGGCATGACTTTCCCAATACAAAAGTTCACCGGGCATGACTTTCCCAATACAAAAGTTCACCGGAGATGACTTTCCCAATACAAAAGTTCACCGGGCATGACTTTCCCAATACAAAAGTTCACCGGGCATGACTTTCCCAATACAAAAGTTCACCGGAGATGACTTTCCCAATACAAAAGTTCACCGGGCATGATTTTCCCAATACAAATGTTCACCGGGCATGACTTTGCCAATACAAAAGTTCACCGGGCATGACTTTCCCAATACAAAAGTTCACCGGGCATGACTTTCCCTATACAAAAGTTCACCGGGCATGACTTTCCCAATACAAAAGTTCACCGGGCATGACTTTCTCAATACAAAAGTTCACCGGGCATGAATTTCCCAATACAAATGTTCACCGGGCATGACTTTGCTAATACACAAGTTCACCGGGCATGACTTTCCCAATACAAAAGTTCACCGGAGATGACTTTCCCAATACAAAAGTTCACCGGGCATGACTTTCCCAATACAAAAGTTCACCGGGCATGACTTTCCTAATACAAAAGTTCACCAGGCATGACTTTTCCCATACAAAAGTTCACCGGGCATGACTTTCCCCAATACAAAAGTTCACCGGGCATGACTTTCCCAATACAAAAGTTCACCGGGCATGACTTTCCCAATACAAAAGTTCACCGGAGATGACTTTTCCCATACAAAAGTTCACCGGAGATGACTTTCCCAATACAAATGTTCACCGGGCATAACTTTCCCAATACAAAAGTTCACCGGGCATGACTTTCCCAATACAAAAGTTCACCGGGCATGACTTTCCCAATACAAAAAATCACCGGAGATGACTTTCCCAATACAAAAGTTCACCGGGCATGACTTTCCCAATACAAAAGTTCACCGGGCATGACTTTCCCAATACAAAAGTTCACCGGGCATGACTTTCCCAATACAAAAGTTCACCGGAGATGACTTTCCTAATACAAAAGTTCACCGGGCATGACTTTCCCAATACAAAAGTTCACCGGGCATGACTTTCCCAATACAAAAGTTCACCGGAGATGACTTTCCCAATACAAAAGTCACCGGGCATGACTTTCCCAATACAAAAGTTCACCGGGCATGACTTTCCCAATACAAAAGTTCACCGGAGATGACTTTTCCCATAAAAAAGTTTACCCGGGATGACTTTCCCAATACAAAAGTTCACCGGGCATGACTTTCCCAATACAAATGTTCACCGGGCATGACTTTGCCAATACAAAAGTTCACCGGAGATGACTTTCCCAATACAAAAGTTCACCGGGCATGACTTTCCCAATACAAAAGTTCACCGGAGATGACTTTCCCAATACAAAAGTTCACCGGAGATGACTTTCCCAATACAAAAGTGCACCAGGCATGACTTTCCCAATACAAAAGTTCACCGGGCATGACTTTCCCAATACAAAAGTTCACCGGGCATGAATTTCCCAATACAAAAGTTCACCGGGCATGACTTTCCCAATACAAAAGTTCACCGGGCATGACTTTCCCAATACAAAAGTTCACCGGAGATGACTTTTCCCATACAAAAGTTCACCGATCATGACTCTCCCAATACAAATGTTCACCGGGCATGACTTTCCCAATACAAAAGTTCACCGGGCATGACTTTCCCAATACAAAAGTTCACCGGGCATGACTTTCCCAATACAAAAAATCACCGGAGATAACTTTCCCTATACAAAAGTTCACCGGGCATGACTTTCCCAATACAAAAGTTCACCGGGCATGACTTTCCCAATACAAAAAATCACCGGAGATGACTTTCCCAATACAAAAGTTCACCGGAGATGACTTTCCCAATACAAAAGTTCACCGGGCATGACTTTCCCAATACAAAAGTTCACCGGGCATGACTTTCCCAATACAAAAGTTCACCGGAGATGACTTTCCCAATACAAAAGTTCACCGGGCATGACTTTCCAAATACAAAGGTTCACCGGCCATGACTTTCCCAATACAAAAGTTCACCGGAGATGACTTTTCCCATACAAAAGTTCACCGAGATTACTTTCCCAATACAAAAGTTCACCGGGCATGACTTTTCCAATACAAAAGTTCACCGGGCATGACTTTCCCAATACAAAAGTTCACCGGGCATGACTTTCCCAATACAAATGTTCACCGGGCATGACTTTCCCAATACAAAAGTTCACCGGGCATGACTTTCCCAATACAAAAGTTCACCGGGCATGACTTTCTCAATACAAAAGTTCACCGGAGATGACTTTCCCAATACAAAAGTTCACCGGGCATGACTTTCCCAATACAAAAGTTCACCGGGCATGACTTTCCCAATACAAAAGTTCACCGGGCATGACTTTCCCAATACAAAAGTTCACCGGGCATGACTTTCCTAATACAAAAGTTCACCAGGCATGACTTTTCCCATACAAAAGTTCACCGGAGATGACTTTTCCCATACAAAAGTTCACCGGGCATGACTTTCCCAATACATAAGTTCACCGGGCATGACTTTCCCAATACAAAAGTTTACCGGAGATGACTTTTCCCATACAAAAGTTCACCGGGCATGACTTTCCCAATACAAAAGTTCACCGGGCATGACTTTCCCAATACAAAAGTTCACCGGGCATGACTTTTCCCATACAAAAGTTCACCGGAGATGACTTTCCCAATACAAAAGTTCACCGGGCATGACTTTCCCAATACAACAGTTCACCGAGCATGACTTTCCCAATACAAAAGTTCACCGGGCATGACTTTCCCAATACAAAAAATCACCGGAGATGACTTTCCCAATACAAAAGTTCACCGGGCATGACTTTCCCAATACAAAAGTTCACCGGGCATGACTTTCCCAATACAAAAGTTCACCGGAGATGACTTTCCCAATACAAAAGTTCACCGGGCATGACTTTCCCAATACAAAAGTTCACCGGGCATGACTTTCCCAATACAAAAGTTCACCGGAGATGACTTTCCCAATACAAAAGTTCACCGGGCATGACTTTCCCAATACAAAAGTTCACCGGGCATGACTTTCCCAATACAAAAGTTCACCGGAGATGACTTTTCCCATACAAAAGTTCACCGGAGATGACTTTCCCAATACAAAAGTTCACCGGGCATGACTTTCCCAATAAAAAAGTTCACCAGGCATGACTTTCCCAATACAAAAGTTCACCGGAGATGACTTTTCCCATACAAAAGTTCACCGGAGATGACTTTCCCAATACAAAAGTTCACCGGGCATGACTTTCCCAATACAAAAGTTCACCGGGCATGGCTTTCCCAACACAAAAGTTCACCGGGCATGATTTTCCCAATACAAAAGTTCACCGGGCATGACTTTCCCAATACAAAAGTTCACCGGGCATGACTTTCCCAATACAAAAGTTCACCGGGCATGACTTTCCCAATACAAAAGTTCACCGGGCATGACTTTCCCAATACAAAAGTTCACCGGAGATGACTTTCCCAATACAAAAGTTCACCTGGCATGAATTTCCCAATACAAGTGTTCATCGGGCATGACTTTGCCAATACAAAAGTTCACCGGAGATGACTTTCCCAATACAAAAGTTCACCGGGCATGACTTTCCCAATACAAAAGTTCACCGGGCATGACTTTCCCAATACAAAAGTTCACCGGGCATGACTTTCCCAATATAAATGTTCACCGGGCATGACTTTCTCAATACATAAGTTCACCGGAGATGACTTTTCCCATACAAAAGTTCACCGGGCATGACTTTCCCAATACAAAAGTTCACCGGGCATGACTTTCCCAATACAAAAGTTCACCGGAGATGACTTTCCCAATACAAAAGTTCACCGGGCATGACTTTCCCAATACAAAAGTTCAACGGGCATGACTTTCCCAATACAAAATTTCACCGGGCATGACTTTGCCAATACAAAAGTTCACCGGAGATGACTTTCCCAATACAAAAGTTCACCGGAGATGACTTTCCCAATACAAAAGTTCACCGGAGATGACTTTCCCAATACAAAAGTTCACCGGGCATGACTTTCCCAATACAAAAGTTCACCGGGCATGACTTTCCCAATACAAAAGTTCACCGGGCATGACTTTCCCAATACAAAAGTTCACCGGAGATGACTTTCCCAATACAAAAGTTCACCGGGCATGACTTTCCCAATACAAAAGTTCACCGGGCATGACTTTCCCAATATAAATGTTCACCGGGCATGACTTTCCCAATACATAAGTTCACCGGAGATGACTTTTCCCATACAAAAGTTCACCGGGCATGACTTTCCCAATACAAAAGTTCACCGGGCATGACTTTCCCAATACAAAAGTTCACCGGAGATGACTTTCCCAATACAAAAGTTCACCGGGCATGACTTTCCCAATACAAAAGTTCACCGGGCATGACTTTCCCAATACAAAAGTTCACCGGGCATGACTTTCCCAATACAAAAGTTCACCGGAGATGACTTTCCCAATACAAAAGTTCACCGGAGATGACTTTCCCAAT
Organism: Musca autumnalis; assembly: GCF_047663935.1. NCBI lineage: Eukaryota > Metazoa > Arthropoda > Insecta > Diptera > Muscidae > Musca > Musca autumnalis. Next base: position 89,511 of record NW_027411881.1, read on the forward strand.
ACAAAAGTTCACCGGGCATGACTTTCCCAATACAAAAGTTCACCGGGCATGACTTTCCCAATACAAAAGTTCACCGGGCATGACTTTCCCAATACAAAAGTTCACCGGAGACGACTTTTCCCATACAAAAGTTCACCGGAGATGACTTTTCCAATACAACAGTTCACCGGGCATGGCTTTCCCAACACAAGAGTTCACCGGGCATGACTTTCCCAATACAAAAGTTCACCGGGCATGACTTTCCCAATACAAAAGTTCACCGGGCATGACTTTCCCAATACGAAAGTTCACCGGAGATGACTTTTCCAATACAAAAGTTCACCGGGCATGACTTTCCCAATACAAAAGTTCACCGGGCATGACTTTCCCAATACAAAAGTTCACCGGGCATGACTTTCCCAATACACCGGGCATGACTTTCCCAATACAAAAGTTCACCGGGCATGACTTTCCCAATACAAAAGTTCACCGGGCATGACTTTCCCAATATGAAAGTTCACCGGAGATGACTTTCCCAATACATAGAGATGGACAGTGGGTAAATACCCAATGGGTAAATACCCGGTAAATTGGGTAAATTGGGTAAATACCGGGTAAATACCCATTTGTGGGTATTTATTTGGGTATTTACTATATTGAATCGCTAATACAACATCTCATCAAAATGGATAGTTTTACAATACTTTAAACAAGTGGGTAAATACTTGGGTAAATACCCGAGTATTTACCCAAGTGTTGGGTAAAAACTCATTAACTGCCGAACCACTTGACGTAGGCTGACAAAACTTGGCATAAATCTTACTTATGTCAAGAGAATATCTAGCATTGAAAATGGGGTCTCTGGGTCCATGTTTTGATATAGCCCCCATATAACCGTACCTCCCGATTTAAGGTATTTTTTGTACATTTGGCTCATTGTACAATCATAGTGGCTGAAATATGGCACAGTGAGTTCTCAATATGTAGAAAATATCCTTGCAAAAATTTGTCAACATAGGTCCACGTTTTCTAATTGCCCCCATATAAGGGTACCCCGATTTGGAGTATTTACCCAAATGTTGGGTAAAAACTCTTTAATTGCCGAACCACTTGACGTAGGCTGACAAAACTTGGCATAAATCTTACTTATGTCAAAAGAACTTTTGGTACTGAACATGGGGTCTCTGGGTCAATGTTTTGATATAGCCCCCCATATATCTGTGCCTCCCGATTTAAGGTATTTTTTATCTATTAGCCTCATTGAACAATCATATTGGCTGAAATTTGGCATAGTGAGTTCTCAATATGTAGAAAATACCCTTGCAAAAACTTGTCAACATAGGTCCACGTTTTCTAATAGCCCTCATATAAGGGTACCCCGATTTCGAGTATTTACCCAAATGTTGGGTAAAAACTCTTTAACTGCCGAACCACTTGATGTAGGCTGACAAAACTTGGCTCAAAACTTTCTTATATTAATAGTATTAAAGGTATTGAAAATGGAGTCCCTGGGTCAACTTTTTGATATAGCCGTACCTTCCGATTTCAGAAACCCATATTGGGGCTACAAGAAAACGTGGACCTACGTCGACAATTTTTTGCAAGGATATTTTATACATATTGGGAACTCACTGTACCAAATTACAGTCAGTATGATCGTAAAATGTGGCTAATAGTTAAAAATACCTTAAATCGGGAGGTACGGCTATATGGGGGCTATATCAAAACATGGACCCAGAGACACCATGTTCAGTACCAGAAGTTCTTTTGACATAAGAAAGATTTGAGCCAAATTTCGTCAGCCTACGTCAAGTGGTTCGGCAGTTAAAGAGTTTTTACCCAAAATTTGGGTAAATACTCGAAATCGGGGTACCCTTATATGGTGGCTATTAAAAAACGTGGACCTATGTTGATAAATTTTTGCAAGGATATTTTCTACATATTGAGAACTCACTGTGCCAAATTTCAGCCAATATGATTGTACAATGATGCTAATAAGTAAAAAATACCTTAAATCGGGAGGTACGGTTATATGGGGGCTATATCAAAACATGGACCCAGAGACCCCATGTTCAGTACCAAAAGTTCTTTTGACATAAGAAAGACTTGATCCAAATTTTGTCGCCCTACGTCAAATGGTTCGGCAGTTAAAGAGTTTTTACCCAACATTTGGGTAAATACTCGAAACCGGGGTACCCTTATATGGGGGCTATTAGAAAACGTGGACCTATGTTCACAAATTTTTGCAAGGATATTTTCTACATATTGAGAACTCACTGTGCCAAAGTTCAGCCACTATGATTGTACAATGAGCCAAATGTACAAAAAACACCTTAAATCGGGAGGTACGGTTATATGTGGGCTATATCAAAACATGGACCCAGAGACCCCATTTTCAATGCTAGATATTCTTTTGACATAAGAAAGATTTGAGCCAAATTTTATTAGCCTACGTCAAATGGTTCGGCAGTTAAAGAGTTTTTACCCATCATTTGGGTAAATACTCGAAATCGGGGTACCCTTATATGGGGGCTATTAGAAAACGTGGACCTATGTTGACAAATTTTTGCAAGGATATTTTCTACATATTGAGAACTCACTGTGCCAAATTTCAGCCAATATGATTGTACAATGAGGCTAATAAGTAAAAAATACCTTAAATCGGGAGGTAGGGATATATGGGGGCTATATCAAAACATGGACCCAGAGACCCCATGTTCAGTACCAGAAGTTCTTTTGACATAAGAAAGATTTGAGCCAAATTTTGTCAGCCTACGTCAAGTAGTTCGGCAGTTAATGAGTTTTTACCCAACACTTGGGTAAATACTCGGGTATTTACCCAAGTATTTACCCACTTGTTAAAAGTATTGTAAAACTATGCATTTTGAATCGATTTCATAACCTTAACCCAGAAATAGGGTCTAAGATTTTGTATTAGCGATTCAATATAGTAAATACCCAAATAAATACCCACAAATGGGTATTTACCCGGTATTTACCCACCGTGTGGGTATTTACCGGGTAAATACCCGGTAAAAACCATCTCTACCAATACAAAAGTTCACCGGGCATGACTTTCCCAATACAAAAGTTCGACGGAGATGACTTTCCCAATACAAAAGTTCACCGGGCATGACTTTCCCAATACAAAAGTTAACCGGGCATGACTTTCCCAATACAAAAGTTCACCGGGCATGACTTTCCCAATACAAAAGTTCACCGGAGATGACTTTCCCAATACAAAAGTTCGACGGAGATGACTTTCCCAATACAAAAGTTCACCGGGCATGACTTTCCCAATACAAAAGTTCACCGGGCATGACTTTCCCAATACAAAAGATCACCGGGCATGACTTTCCCAATACAAAAGTTCACCGGGCATGACTTTCCCAATACATAAGTTCACCGGGCATGACTTTCCTAAAACAAAAGTTCACCAGGCATGACTTTTCCCATACAAAAGTTCACCGGAGATGACTTTTCCCATACAAAAGTTCACCGGCATGACTTTCCCAATACAAAAGTTCACCGGGCATGACTTTCCCAATACAAAAGTTCACCGGGCATGACTTTCTCAATACAAAAGTTCACCGGGCATGACTTTCCCAATACAAAAGTTCACCGGAGATGACTTTCCCATTACAAAAGTTCACCGGGCATGACTTTCCCAATACAAAAGTTCACCGGGCATGACTTTCCCAATACAAAAGTTCACCGGGCATGACTTTCTCAATACAAAAGTTCACCGGGCATGACTTTCCCAATACAAAAGTTCACCGGGCATGACTTTCCCAATACAAAAGTTCACCGGGCATGACTTACCCAATACAAAAGTTCACCGGGCATGACTTTCCCAATACAAAAGTTCACCGGAGATGGCTTTCCCAATACAAAAGTTCACCGGGCATGACTTTCCCAATACAAAAGTTTACCGGAGATGACTTTCCCAATACAAAAGTTCACCGGGCATGACTTTCCCAATACAAAGTTCACCGGGCATGACTTTCCCAATACAAAATTCACCGGGCATGACTTTCCCAATAAAAAAGTTCACCGGGCATGACTTTCCCAATACAAAAGTTCACCGGGCATGACTTTCCCAATACAAAAGTTCACCGGGCATGACTTTCCCAATACAAAAGTTCACCGGGCATGACTTTCCCAATACAAAAGTTCACCGGGCATGGCTTTCCCAACACAAGAGTTCACCGGGTATGACTTTCCCAATACAAAAGTTCACCGGGCATGACTTTCCCAATACAAAAGTTCACCGGGCATGACTTTCCCAATACGAAAGTTCACCGGAGATGACTTTTCCAATACAAAAGTTCACCGGGCATGGCTTTCCCAACACAAGAGTTCACCGGGCATGATTTTCCCCAATACAAAAGTTCACCGGGCATGACTTTCCCAATACAAAAGTTCACCGGGCATGACTTTCCCAATACGAAAGTTCACCGGAGATGACTTTTCCAATACAAAAGTTCACCGGGCATGACTTTCCCAATACAAAAGTTCACTGGGCATGACTTTCCCAATACAAAAGTTCACCGGGCATGACTTTCCCAATACAAAAGTTCACCGGGCATGACTTTCCCAATACAAAAGTTCACCGGGCATGACTTTCCCAATACAAAAGTTCACCGGAGATGAATTTTCCCATACAAAAGTTCACCGGAGATGACTTTTCCAATAGAAAAGTTCACCGGGCATGGCTTTCCCAACACAAAAGTTCACCGGGCATGACTTTCCCAATACAAAAGTTCACCGGGCATGACTTTCCCAATACAAAAGTTCACCGGGCATGACTTTCCCAATATGAAAGTTCACCGGAGATGACTTTCCCAATACAAAAGTTCACCGGGCATGACTTTCCCAATACAAAAGTTCGACGGAGATGACTTTCCCAATACAAAAGTTCACCGGGCATGACTTTCCCAATACAAAAGTTCACCGGGCATGACTTTCCCAATACAAAAGTTCACCGGGCATGACTTTCCCAATACAAAAGTTCACCGGAGATGACTTTCCCAATACAAAAGTTCGACGGAGATGACTTTCCCAATACAAAAGTTCACCGGGCATGACTTTCCCAATACAAAAGTTCACCGGGCATGACTTTCCCAATACAAAAGATCACCGGGCATGACTTTCCAATACAAAAGTTCACCGGGCATGACTTTCCAATACATAAGTTCACCGGGCATGACTTTCCTAATACAAAAGTTCACCAGGCATGACTTTTCCCATACAAAAGTTCACCGGAGATGACTTTTCCCATACAAAAGTTCACCGGGCATGACTTTCCCAATACAAAAGTTCACCGGGCATGACTTTCCCAATACAAAAGTTCACCGGGCATGACTTTCTCAATACAAAAGTTCACCGGGCATGACTTTCCCAATACAAAAGTTCACCGGAGATGACTTTCCCATTACAAAAGTTCACCGGGCATGACTTTCCAATACAAAAGTTCACCGGGCATGACTTTCCCAATACAAAAGTTCACCGGGCATGACTTTCTCAATACAAAAGTTCACCGGGCATGACTTTCCCAATACAAAAGTTCACCGGGCATGACTTTCCCAATACAAAAGTTCACCGGGCATGACTTTCCCAATACAAAAGTTCACCGGGCATGACTTTCCCATACAAAAGTTCACCGGAGATGGCTTTCCCAATACAAAAGTTCACCGGGCATGACTTTCCCAATACAAAAGTTTACCGGAGATGACTTTCCCAATACAAAAGTTCACCGGGCATGACTTTCCCAATACAAAAGTTCACCGGGCATGACTTTCCCAATACAAAAGTTCACCGGGCATGACTTTCCCAATAAAAAGTTCACCGGGCATGACTTTCCCAATACAAAAGTTCACCGGGCATGACTTTCCCAATACAAAAGTTCACCGGGCATGACTTTCCCAATACAAAGTTCACCGGGCATGACTTTCCCAATACAAAAGTTCACCGGGCATGACTTTCTCAATACAAAAGTTCACCGGGCATGACTTTCCCAATACAAAAGTTCACCGGGCATGGCTTTCCCAACACAAAAGTTCACCGGGCATGACTTTCCCAATACAAAAGTTCACCGGGCATGACTTTCCCAATACAAAAGTTCACCGGGCATGACTTTCCCAATACAAAAGTTCACCGGGCATGGCTTTCCCAACACAAAAGTTCACCGGGCATGACTTTCCCAATACAAAAGTTCACCGGCATGACTTTCTCAATACAAAAGTTCACCGGGCATGACTTTCCCAATACAAAAGTTCACCGGAGATGACTTTCCCAATACAAAAGTTCACCGGGCATGACTTTCCCAATACAAAAGTTCACCGGAGATGACTTTCCCAATACAAAAGTTCACCGGGCATGACTTTCCCAATACAAAAGTTCACCGGGCATGACTTTCCTAATACAAAAGTTCACCGGGCATGACTTTCCCAATACAAAGTTCACCGGGCATGACTTTCCCAATACAAAAGTTCACCGGGCATGACTTTCCCAATACAAAAGTTCACCGGAGATGACTTTCCCAATACAAAAGTTCACCGGGCATGACTTTCCCAATACAAAAGTTCACCGGGCATGACTTTCCCAATACAAAAGTTCACCGGAGATGACTTTCCCAATACAAAAGTTCACCGGGCATGACTTTCCCAATACAAAAGTTCACCGGGCATGACTTTCCCAATACAAAAGTTCACCGGGCATGACTTTCCCAATACAAAAGTTCACCGGGCATGACTTTCCCAATACAAAAGTTCACCGGAGATGACTTTCCCAATACAAAAGTTCACCGGGGCATGACTTTCCCAATACAAAAGTTCACCGGAGATGACTTTCCCAATACAAAAGTTCACCGGGCATGACTTTCCCAATACAAAAGTTCACCGGGCATGACTTTCCCAATACAAAAGCTCACCGGGCATGAATTTCCCAATACAAATGTTCACCGGGCATGACTTTGCCAATACAAAAGTTCACCGGAGATGACTTTCCAATACAAAAGTTCACCAGGCATGACTTTCCCAATACAAAAGTTCACCGGAGATGACTTTCCCAATACAAAAGTTCACCGGGCATGACTTTCCCAATACAAAAGTTCACCGGAGATGACTTTCCCAATACAAAAGTTCACCGGGCATGACTTTCCCAATACAAAAGTTCACCGGGCATGACTTTCTCAATACAAAAGTTCACCGGGCATGACTTTCCCAATACAAAAGTTCACCGGAGATGACTTTCCCAATACAAAAGTTCACCGGAGATGACTTTTCCCATACAAAAGTTCACCGGGCATGACTTTCCCAATACAAATGTCCACCGGAGATGACTTTCTCAATACAAAAGTTCACCGGGCATGACTTTCCCAATACAAAAGTTCACCGGAGATGACTTTCCCAATACAAAAGTTCACCGGGCATGACTTTCCCAATACAAAAGTTCACCGGGCATGACTTTCCCAATACAAAAGTTCACCGGAGATGACTTTCCCAATACAAAAGTTCACCGGGCATGACTTTCCCAATACAAAAGTTCACCGGGCATGACTTTCCCAATACAAAAGTTCACCGGAGATGACTTTCCCAATACAAAAGTTCACCGGGCATGACTTTCCCAATACAAAAGTTCACCGGAAATGACTTTCTCAATACAAAAGTTCACCGGGCATGACTTTCCCAATACAAAAGTTCACCGGGCATGACTTTCCCAATACAAATGTTCACCGGGCATGACTTTCCCAATACAAAAGTTCACCGGGCATGACTTTCCCAATACAAAAGTTCACCGGGCATGACTTTCCCAATACAAAAGTTCACCGGGCATGACTTTCTCAATACAAAAGTTCACCGGGCTTGAATTTCCCAATACAAATGTTCACCGGGCATGACTTTGCCAATACAAAAGTTCACCGGAGATGACTTTCCCAATACAAAAGTTCACCGGGCATGACTTTCCCAATACAAAAGTTCACCGGAGATGACTTTCCCAATACAAAAGTTCACCGGGCATGACTTTCCCAATACAAATGTTCACCGTGCATGACTTTCCCAATACAAATGTTCACCGGGCATGACTTTCCCAATACAAAAGTTCACCGGGCATGACTTTCCCAATACAAAAGTTCACCGGGCATGACTTTCCCAATACAAAAGTTCACCGGGCATGACTTTCCCAATACAAAAGTTCACCGGGCATGACTTTCCCAATACAAAAGTTCACCGGAGATGACTTTCCCAATACAAAAGTTCACCGAGCATGACTTTCCCAATACAAAAGTTCACCGGGCATGACTTTCCCAATACAAAAGTTCACCGGAGATGACTTTCCCAATACAAAAGTTCACCGGGCATGACTTTCCCAATACAAAAGTTCACCGGGCATGACTTTCCCAATACAAAAGTTCACCGGAATGACTTTCTCAATACAAAAGTTCACTGGGCATGACTTTCCCAATACAAAAGTTCACCGGGCATGACTTTCCCAATACAAATGTTCACCGGGCATGACTTTCCCAATACAAAAGTTCACCGGGCATGACTTTCCCAATACAAAAGTTCACCGGGCATGACTTTCCCAATACAAAAGTTCACCGGAGATGACTTTCCCAATACAAAAGTTCACCGGAGATGACTTTCCCAATACAAAAGTTCACCGGGCATGACTTTCCCAATACAAAAGTTCACCGGGCATGACTTTCCCAATACAAAAGTTCACCGGGCATGACTTTCCCAATACAAAAGTTCACCGGGCATGACTTTCCCAATACAAAAGTTCACCGGAGATGACTTTTCCCATACAAAAGTTCACCGGAGATGACTTTCCCAATACAAAAGTTCACCGGGCATGACTTTCCCAATAAAAAAGTTCAACTGGCATGACTTTCCCAATACAAAAGTTCACCGGGCATGACTTTCCCAATACAAAAGTTCACCGGGCATGACTTTCCCAATACAAAAGTTCACCGGGCATGACTTTCCCAATACAAAAGTTCACCGGGCATGACTTTCCCAATACAAAAGTTCACCGGGCATGACTTTCTCAATACAAAAGTTCACCGGGCATGACTTTCCCAATACAAAAGTTCACCGGGCATGGCTTTCCCAACACAAAAGTTCACCGGGCATGACTTTCCCAATACAAAAGTTCACCGGGCATGACTTTCCCAATACAAAAGTTCACCGGGCATGACTTTCCCAATACAAAAGTTCACCGGGCATGGCTTTCCCAACACAAAAGTTCACCGGGCATGACTTTCCCAATACAAAAGTTCACCGGGCATGACTTTCTCAATACAAAAGTTCACCGGGCATGACTTTCCCAATACAAAAGTTCACCGGAGATGACTTTCCTAATACAAAAGTTCACCGGGCATGACTTTCCCAATACAAAAGTTCACCGAAGATGACTTTCCCAATAAAAAAGTTCACCGGGCATGACTTTCCCAATACAAAAGTTCACCGGGCATGACTTTCCTAATACAAAAGTTCACCGGGCATGACTTTCCCAATACAAAAGTTCACCGGGCATGACTTTCCCAATACAAAAGTTCACCTGGCATAACTTTCCTAATACAAAAGTTCACCGGGCATGACTTTCTCAATACAAAAGTTCACCGGGCATGACTTTCCCAATACAAAAGTTCACCGGAGATGACTTTCCTAATACAAAAGTTCACCGGGCATGACTTTCTCAATACAAAAGTTCACCGGGCATGACTTTCCCAAACAAAAGTTCACCGGGCATGACTTTCCCAATACAAAAGTTCACCGGGCATGACTTTCCCAATACAAAAGTTCACCGGGCATGACTTTCCCAATACAAAAGTTCACCGGAGATGACTTTTCCCATACAAAAGTTCACCGGGCATGACTTTCCCAATACAAATGTTCACCGGGCATGACTTTCCCAATACAAAAGTTCACCGGGCATGACTTTCCCAATACAAAAGTTCACCGGGCATGACTTTCCCAATACAAAAGTTCACCGGGCATGACTTTCCCAATACAAAAGTTCACCGGGCATGACTTTCCCAATACAAAAGTTCACCGGGCATGACTTTCTCAATACAAAAGTTCACCGGGCATGACTTTCCCAATACAAAAGTTCACCGGGCATGACTTTCCCAATACAAAAGTTCACCGGGTATGACTTTCCCAATACGAAAGTTCACCGGGCATGAATTTCCCAATACAAATGTTCACCGGGCATGACTTTCCCAATACAAAAGTTCACCGGAGATGACTTTCCCAATACAAAAGTTCACCGGGCATGACTTTGCAAATACAAATGTTCACCGGGCATGACTTTGCCAATACAAAAGTTCACCGGGCATGACTTCCCAGTACAAAAGTTCACCGGGCATGGCTTTCCCAACACAAAAGTTCACCGGGCATGACTTTCCCAATACAAAAGTTCACCGGGCATGACTTTCCCAATACAAAAGTTCACCGGGCATGACTTTCCCAATACAAAAGTTCACCGGGCATGGCTTTCCCAACACAAAAGTTCACCGGGCATGACTTTCCCAATACAAAAGTTCACCGGGCATGACTTTCTCAATACAAAAGTCCCAATACAAAAGTTCACCGGAGATGACTTTCCCAATACAAAAGTTCACCGGGCATGACTTTCCCAATACAAAAGTTCACCGAAGATGACTTTCCCAATACAAAAGTTCACCGGGCATGACTTTCCCAATACAAAAGTTCACCGGGCATGACTTTCCTAATACAAAAGTTCACCGGGCATGACTTTCCCAATACAAAAGTTCACCGGGCATGACTTTCCCAAACAAAAGTTCACCGGGCATGACTTTCCCAATACAAAAGTTCACCGGGCATGACTTTCCCAATACAAAAGTTCACCGGGCATGACTTTCCCAATACAAAAGTTCACCGGAGATGACTTTTCCCATACAAAAGTTCACCGGGCATGACTTTCCCAATACAAATGTTCACCGGGCATGACTTTCCCAATACAAAAGTTCACCGGGCATGACTTTCCCAATACAAAAGTTCACCGGGCATTACTTTCCCAATACAAAAGTTCACCGGGCATGACTTTCCCAATACAAAAGTTCACCGGACATGACTTTCCCAATACAAAAGTTCACCGGGCATGACTTTCCCAATACAAAAGTTCACCGGGCATGACTTTCTCAATACAAAAGTTCACCGGGCATGACTTTCCCAATACAAAAGTTCACCGGGCATGACTTTCCCAATACAAAAGTTCACCGGGCATGACTTTCCCAATACGAAAGTTCACCGGGCATGAATTTCCCAATACAAATGTTCACCGGGCATGACTTTCCAATACAAAAGTTCACCGGAGATGACTTTCCCAATACAAAAGTTCACCGGGCATGACTTTGCCAATACAAATGTTCACCGGGCATGACTTTGCCAATACAAAAGTTCACCGGGCATGACTTTCCCAATACAAAAGTTCACCTGGCATGACTTTCCCAATACAAAAGTTCACCGGAGATGACTTTCCCAATACAAAAGTTCACCGGGCATGACTTTGCCAATACAAAAGTTCACCGGGCATGACTTTCCCAATACAAAAGTTCACCGGGCATGACTTTCCCAATACAAAAGTTCACCGGAGATGACTTTTCCCATACAAAAGTTCACCGGGCATGACTTTCCCAATACAAATGTTCACCGGGCATGACTTTCCCAATACAAAAGTTCACCGGGCATGACTTACCCAATACAAAAGTTCACCGGGCATGACTTTCCCAATACAAAAAATCACCGGAGATGACTTTCCCAATACAAAAGTTCACCGGGCATGACTTTCCCAATACAAAAGTTCACCGGGCATGACTTTCCCAATACAAAAGTTCACCGGGCATGACTTTCCCAATACAAAAGTTCACCGGAGATGACTTTCCCAATACAAAAGTTCACCGGGCATGACTTTCCCAATACAAAAGTTCACCGGGCATGACTTTCCCAATACAAATGTTCACCGGGCATGACTTTGCCAATACAAAAGTTCACCGGGCATGACTTTCCCAATACAAAAGTTCAACGGGCATGACTTTCCCAGTACAAAAAATCACCGGGCATGACTTTCCCAATACAAAAGTTCACCGGGCATGACTTTCCCAATACAAAAGTTCACCGGGCATGACTTTCCCAATACAAAAGTTCACCGGGCATGACTTTCCCAATACAAAAGTTCACCGGGCATGACTTTCCCAATACAAAAGTTCACCGGGCATGACTTTCCCAATACAAAAGTTCACCGGAGATGACTTTCCCAATACAAAAGTTCACCGGGCATGACTTTCCCAATACAAATGTTCACCGGGCATGACTTGCCCAATACAAAAGTTCACCGGGCATGACTTTCCGAATACAAAAGTTCACCGGGCATGACTTTCCGAATACAAAAGTTCACCGGGCATGACTTTGCCAATACAAAAGTTCACCGGAGATGGCTTTCCCAATACAAAAGTTCACCGGGCATGACTTTCTCAATACAAAAGTTCACCGGGCATGAATTTCTCAATACAAATGTTCACCGGGCATGACTTTGCCAATACAAAAGTTCACCGGGCATGACTTTCCCAATACAGATGTTCACCGGGCATGACTTTCCCAATACAAAAGTTCACCGGGCATGACTTTCCCAATACAAAAGTTCACCGGGCATGACTTTCCCAATACAAAAGTTCACCGGGCATGACTTTCCCAATACAAAAGTTCACCGGAGATGACATTCCCAATACAAAAGTTCACCGGGCATGACTTTCCCAATACAAAAGTTCACCGGGCATGACTTTCCCAATACAAAAGTTCACCGGAGATGACTTTCCCAATACAAAAGTTCACCGGGCATGACTTTCCCAATACAAAAGTTCACCGGGCATGACTTTCCCAATACAAAAGTTCACCGGGCATGACTTTCTCAATACAAAAGTTCACCGGGCATGACTTTCCCAATACAAAAGTTCACCGGGCATGACGTTCCCAATACAAATGTTCACCGGACATGACTTTCCCAATACAAAAGTTCACCGGGCATGACTTTCCCAATACAAAAGTTCACCGGACATGACTTTCCCAATACAAAAGTTCACCGCAGATGACTTTCCCAATACAAAAGTTCACCGGAGATGACTTTCCCAATACAAAAGTTCACCGGGCATGACTTTCCCAATACAAAAGTTCACCGGGCATGACTTTCCCAATACAAAAGTTCACCGGAGATGACTTTCCCAATACAAAAGTTCACCGGGCATGACTTTCCCAATACAAAAATTCACCGGGCATGACTTTCCCAATACAAAAGTTCACCGGAGATGACTTTTCCCATACAAAAGTTCACCGGAGATGACTTTCCCAATACAAAAGTTCACCGGGCATGACTTTCCCAATACAAAAGTTCACCGGGCATGACTTTCCCAATACAAAAGTTCACCGGGCATGACTTTCTCAATACAAAAGTTCACCGGGCATGACTTTCCCAATACAAGAGTTCACCGGGCATGACTTTCCCAATACAAATGTTCACCGGGCATGACTTTCCCAATACAAAAGTTCACCGGGCATGACTTTCCCAATACAAAAGTTCACCGGGCATGACTTTCCCAATACAAAAGTTCACCGGAGATGACTTTCCCAATACAAAAGTTCACCGGAGATGACTTTCCCAATACAGAAGTTCACCGGGCATGACTTTCCCAATACAAAAGTTCACCGGGCATGACTTTCCCAATACAAAAGTTCACCGGAGATGACTTTCCCAATACAAAAGTTCACCGGGCATGACTTTCCCAATAGAAAAAATTCACCGGGCATGACTTTCCCAATACAAAAGTTCACCGGAGATGACTTTTCCCATACAAAAGTTCACCGGAGATGACTTTCCCAATACAAAAGTTCACCGGGCATGACTTTCCCAATAAAAAAGTTCACCGGGCATGACTTTCCCAATACAAAAGTTCACCGGGCATGACTTTCCCAATACAAATGTTCACCGGGCATGACTTTCCCAATACAAAAGTTCACCGGAGATGACTTTTCCAATACAAAGGTTCACCGGGCATGGCTTTCCCAACACAAAACTTCACCGGGCATGACTTTCCCAATACAAAAGTTCACCGGGCATGACTTTCCCAATACAAAAGTTCACCGGAGATGACTTTTCCCATACAAAAGTTCACCGGGCATGACTTTCCCAATACAAAAGTTCACCGGGCATGACTTTCCCAATACAAAAGTTCACCGGGCATGACTTTCCCAATACAAAATATCACCGGAGATGACTTTCCCAATACAAAAGTTCACCGGAGATGACTTTCCCAATACAAAAGTTCACCGGGCATGACTTTCCCAATAGAAAAGTTCACCGGGCATGACTTTCCTAATACAAAAGTTCACCAGGCATAACTTTTCCCATACAAAAGTTCACCGGAGATGACTTTTCCCATACAAAAGTTCACCGGGCATGACTTTCCCAATACAAAAGTTCACCGGGCATGACTTTCCCAATACAAAAGTTCACCGGGCATGACTTTCCCAATACAAAAGTTCACCGGGCATGACTTTCCCAATACAAAAGTTCACCGGAGATGACTTTCCCAATACAAAAGTTCACCGGGCATGACTTTCCCAATACAAAAGTTCACCGGGCATGACTTTCCTAATACAAAAGTTCACCAGGCATGACTTTTCCCATACAAAAGTTCACCGGAGATGACTTTTCCCATACAAAAGTTCACCGGGCATGACTTTCCCAATACAAAAGTTCACCGGGCATGACTTTCCCAATACAAAAGTTTACCGGAGATGACTTTTCCCATACAAAAGTTCACCGGGCATGACTTTCCCAATACATAAAGTTCACCGGGCATGACTTTCCCAATACAAAAGTTCACCGGGCATGACTTTCCCAATACAAAAGTTCACCGGGCATGACTTTCCCAATACAAAAGTTCACCGGAGATGACTTTCCCAATACAAAAGTTCACCGGGCATGACTTTCCCAATACAAATGTTCACCGGGCATGACTTTCCCAGTACAAAAGTTCACCGGGCATGACTTTCCCAATACAAAAGTTCACCGGGCATGACTTTCCCAATACAAATGTTCACCGGGCATGACTTTGCCAATACAAAAGTTCACCGGAGATGACTTTCCCAATACAAAAGTTCACCGGGCATGACTTTCCCAATACAAAAGTTCACCGGAGATGACTTTCCCAATACAAAAGTTCACCGGGCATGACTTTCCCAATACAAAAGTTCACCGGGCATGACTTTCCCAATACAAAAGTTCACCGGGCATGACTTTCCCAATACAAAAGTTCACCTGGCATGACTTTCCCAATACAAAAGTTCACCGGGAATGACTTTCCCAACACAAAAGTTCACCGGGCATGACTTTCCCAATACAAATGTTCACCGGGCATGACTTTCCCAATACAAATGTTCACCGGGCATGACTTTCCCAATACAAAAGTTCACCGGGCATGACTTTCCCAATACAAAAGTTCACCGGAGATGACTTTTCCCATACAAAAGTTCACCGGAGATGACTTTCCCAATACAAAAGTTCACCGGGCATGACTTTCCCAATACAAAAGTTCACCGGGCATGACTTTCCCAATACAAAAGTTTACCGGAGATGACTTTCCCAATACAAAAGTTCACCGGGCATGACTTTCCCAATACAAAAGTTCACCGGGCATGAATTTCCCAATACAAAATTTCACCGGGCAAGACTTTCCCAATACAAAAGTTCACCGGAGATGACTTTCCCAATACAAAAGTTCACCGGGCATGACTTTCCCAATACAAAAGTTCACCGGGAATGACTTTCCCAATACAAAAGTTCACCGGGCATGACTTTCCCAATACAAAAGTTCACCGGGCATGACTTTCCCAATACAAAAGTTCACCGGGCATGACTTTCCCAATACAAAAGTTCACCGGAGATGACTTTCCCAATACAAAAGTTCACCGGGCATGACTTTCCCAATACAAATGTTCACCGGGCATGACTTTCCCAATACGAAAGTTCACCGGAGATGACTTTCCCAATACAAAAGTTCACCGGGCATGACTTTGCCAATACAAAAGTTCACCGGAGATGACTTTTCCCATACAAAAGTTCACCGGGCATGACTTTCCCAATACAAAAGTTCACCGGGCATGACTTTCCCAATACAAAAGTTCAGCGGAGATGACTTTCCCAATACAAAAGTTCACCGGAGATGACTTTCCCAATACAAAAGTTCACCGGGCCTGACTTTCCCAATACAAAAGTTCACCGGAGATGACTTTTCCAATACAAAAGTTCACCGGGCATGGCTTTCCCAACACAAAAGTTCACCGGGCATGACTTTCCCAATACAAAAGTTCACCGGAGATGACTTTTCCCATACAAAAGTTCACCGGGCATGACTTTCCCAATACAAAAAATCACCGGGCATCACTTTCCCAATACAAAAGTTCACCGGGCATGACTTTCCCAATACAAAAGTTCACCGGGCATGACTTTCCCAATACAAAAGTTCACCGGGCATGACTTTCTCAATACAAAAGTTCACCGGAGATGACTTTCCCAATACAAAAGTTCACCGGGCATGACTTTCCCAATACAAAAGTTCACCGGGCATGACTTTCCCAATACAAATGTTCACCGGGCATGACTTTCCCAATACAAAAGTTCACCGGGCATGACTTTCCCACTACAAAAGTTCACCGGAGATGACTTTCCCAATACAAAAGTTCACCGGCATGACTTTCCCAATACAAAAGTTCACCGGAGATGACTTTCCCAATACAAAAGTTCACCGGGCATGACTTTCCCAATACAAAAGTTTACCGGAGATGACTTTTCCCATACAAAAGTTCACCGGGCATGACTTTCCCAATACAAAAGTTCACCGGAGATGACTTTCCCAATACAAAAGTTCACCGGGCATGACTTTCCCAATACAAATGTTCACCGGGCATGACTTTCCCAATACAAAAGTTCACCGGGCATGACTTTCCCAATACAAAAGTTCACCGGGCATGACTTTCCCAATACAAAAGTTCACCGGAGATGACTTTCCCAATACAAAAGTTCACCGGGCATGACTTTCCCAATACAAAAGTTCACCGGCCATGACTTTCCTAATACAAAAGTTCACCAGGCATGACTTTTCCCATACAAAAGTTCACCGGAGATGACTTTTCCCATACAAAAGTTCACCGGGCATGACTTTCCCAATACAAAAGTTCACCGGGCATGACTTTCCCAATACAAAAGTTCACCGGAGATGACTTTCCCAATACAAAAGTTCACCGGGCATGACTTTCCCAATACAAAAGTTCACCGGGCATGACTTTCTCAATACAAAAGTTCACCGGGCATGACTTTCCCAATAGAAAAATTTCACCGGAGATGACTTTCCCAATACAAAAGTTCACCGGGCATGACTTTCCCAATACAAATGTTCACCGGGCATGACTTTCCCAATACAAAAGTTCACCGGGCATGACTTTCCCAATACAAAAGTTCACCGGAGATGACTTTCCCAATACAAAAATTCACCGGGCATGACTTTCCCAATACAAAAGTTCACCGGAGATGACTTTCCCAATACAAAAGTTCACCGGGCATGACTTTCCCAATACAAAAGTTTACCGGAGATGACTTTTCCCATACAAATTTCACCGGGCATGACTTTCCCAATACAAAAGTTCACCGGGCATGACTTTCCCAATACAAAAGTTCACCGGAGATGACTTTCCCAATACACAAGTTCACCGGGCATGACTTTCCCAATACAAGTGTTCACCGGGCATGACTTTCCCAATACAAAAGTTCACCGGGCATGACTTTCCCAATACAAAAGTTCACCGGGCATGACTTTCCCAATACAAAAGTTCACCGGAGATGACTTTCTCAATACAAAAGCTCACCGAGCATGACTTTCCCAATAAAAAAGTTCACCGGAGATGACTTTCCCAATACAAAAGTTCACCGGGCATGAATTTCCCAATACAAAAGTTCACCGGGCATGACTTTCCCAATACAAAAGTTCACCGGGCATGACTTTCCCAATACAAAAGTTCACCGGGCATGGCTTTCCCAATACAAAAGTTCACCGGGCATGACTTTCCCAATACAAAAGTTCACCGGGCATGACTTTCCCAATACAAAAGTTCACCGGACATGACTTTCCTAATACAAAAGTTCACCAGGCATGACTTTTCCCATACAAAAGTTCACCGGAGATGACTTTTCCCATACAAAAGTTCACCGGGCTTGACTTTCCCAATACAAAAGTTCACCGGGCATGACTTTCCCAATACAAAAGTTCACCGGGCATGACTTTCCCAATACAAAAGTTCACCGGAGATGACTTTCCCAATACAAAAGTTCACCGGGCATGACTTTCCCAATACAAAAGTTCACCGGGCATGACTTTCCCAATACAAAAGTTCACCGGGCATGACTTTCCCAATACAAAAGTTCACCGGAGATGACTTTCCCAATACAAAAGTTCACCGGGCATGACTTTCCCAATACAAAAGTTCACCGGGCATGACTTTCCCAATACAAATGTTCACCGGGCATGACTTTCCCAATACAAAAGTTCACCGGGCATGACTTTCCCAATACAAAAGTTCACCGGGCATGACTTTCCCAATACAAAAATTCACCGGAGATGACTTTCCCAATACAAAAGTTCACCGGAGATGACTTTCCCAATACAAAAGTTCACCGGGCATGGCTTTCCCAACACAAAAGTTCACCGGGCATGACTTTCCCAATACAAAAGTTTACCGGAGATGACTTTTCCCATACAAAAGTTCACCGGGCATGACTTTCCCAATACAAAAGTTCACCGGAGATGACTTTCCCAATACAAAAGTTCACCGGGCATGACTTTCCCAATACAAAAGTTCACCGGGTATGACTTTCTCAATACAAAAGTTCACCGGGCATGACTTTCCCAATACAAAAGTTCACCGGAGATGACTTTCCCAATACAAAAGTTCACCGTGCATGACTTTCCCAATACAAAAGTTCACCGGGCATGACTTTCCCAATACAAATGTTCACCGGGCATGACTTTCCCAATACAAAAAATCACCGGAGATGACTTTCCCAATACAAAAGTTCACCGGAAATGACATTTCCCATACAAAAGTTCACCGGAGATGACTTTCCCAATACAAAAGTTCACCGGGCATGACTTTCCCAATAAAAAAGTTCACCTGGCATGAATTTCCCAATACAAATGTTCACCGGGCATGACTTTGCCAATACAAAAGTTCACCGGAGATGACTTTCCCAATACAAAAGTTCACCGGAGATGACTTTCTCAATACAAAAGTTCACCGGGCATGACTTTCCCAATACAAAAGTTCACCGGAGATGACTTTCCCAATACAAAAGTTCACCGGGCATGAATTTCCCAATACAAATGTTCACCGGGCATGACTTTGCCAATACAAAAGTTCACCGGAGATGACTTTTCCAATACAAAAGTTCACCGGGCATGACTTTCCCAATACAAAAGTTCACCGGAGATGACTTTCCCAATACAAAAGTTCACCGGGCATGACTTTCCCAATACAAAAGTTCACCGGGCATGACTTTCCCAATACAAAAGTTCGCCGGGCATGACTTTCTCAATACAAAAGTTTACCGAAGATGACTTTTCCCATACAAAAGTTCACCGGGCATGACTTTCCCAATACAAAAGTTCACCGGAGATGACTTTCCCAATACAAAAGTTCACCGGGCATGACTTTCCCAATACAAAAGTTCACCGGAGATGACTTTCTCAATACAAAAGTTCACCGGGCATGACTTTCCCAATACAAAAGTTCACCGTAGATGACTTTCCCAATACAAAAGTTCACCGGGCATGACTTTCCCAATACAAAAGTTCACCGGAGATGACTTTTCCCATACAAAAGTTCATCGGGCATGACTTTCCCAATACAAATGTTCACCGGGCATGACTTTTCCAATACAAAAGTTCACCGGGCATGACTTTCCCAATACAAAAGTTCACCGGGTATGACTTTCCCAATACAAAAAATCACCGGAGATGACTTTCCCAATACAAAAGTTCACCGGGCATAACTTTCCCAATTCAAAAGTTCACCGGAGATGACTTTTCCCATACAAAAGTTCACCGGGCATGACTTTCCCAATACAAATGTTCACCGGGCATGACTTTCCCAATGCAAAAGTTCACCGGGCATGACTTTCCCAATACAAAAGTTCACCGGGCATGACTTTCCCAATACAAAAGTTCACCGGGCATGACTTTCCCAATACAAAAGTTCACCGGAGATGACTTTTCCATACAAAAGTTCACCGGGCATGACTTTCCCAATACAAATGTTCACCGGAGATGACTTTCCCAATACAAAAGTTCACCGGGCATGACTTTCCCAATACAAAAGTTCACCGGAGATGACTTTTCCCATACAAAAGTTCATCGGGCATGACTTTCCCAATACAAATGTTCACCGGGCATGACTTTCCCAATACAAAAGTTCACCGGGCATGACTTTCCCAATACAAAAGTTCACCGGGCATGACTTTCCCAATACAAAAAATCACCGGAGATGACTTTCCCAATACAAAAGTTCACCGGGCATAACTTTCCCAATACAAAAGTTCACCGGAGATGACTTTTCCCATACAAAAGTTCACCGGGCATGACTTTCCCAATACAAATGTTCACCGGGCATGACTTTCCCAATGCAAAAGTTCACCGGGCATGACTTTCCCAATACAAAAGTTCACCGGAGATGACTTTCCCAATACAAAAGTTCACCGGGCATGACTTTCCCAATACAAAAGATCACCGGGCATGACTTTTCCATACAAAAGTTCACCGGGCATGACTTTCCCAATACAAATGTTCACCGGAGATGACTTTCCCAATACAAAAGTTCACCGGGCATGACTTTCCCAATACAAAAGTTCACCGGAGATGACTTTCCCAATACAAAAGTTCACCGGGCATGACTTTCCCAATACAAAAGTTCACCGGGCATGACTTTCCCAATACAAAAGTTCACCGGGCATGACTTTCCCAATACAAAAGTTCACCGGAGATGACTTTTCCAATACAAAAGTTCACCGGGCATGACTTTCCCAATACAAAAGTTCACCGGGCATGACTTTCCCAATACAAAAGTTCACCGGGCATGACTTTCCCAATACAAAAGTTCACTGGAGATGACTTTTCCCATACAAAAGTTCGCCGGGCATGACTTTCCCAATACAAATGTTCACCGGGCATGACTTTCCCAATACAAAATTCACCGGGCATGGCTTTCCCAATACAAAAGTTCACCGGGCATGACTTTCCCAATACAAAAGTTCACCGGGCATGACTTTCCCAATACAAAAGTTCACCGGGCATGACTTTCCCAATACAAAAGTTCACCGGAGATGACTTTCCCAATACAAAAGTTCACCGGGCATGACGTTCCCAATACAAAAGTTCACCGGGCATGACTTTCCCAATACAAAAGTTCACCGGAGATGACTTTCCCAATACAAAAGTTCACCGGGCATGACTTTCCCAATACAAAAGTTCACCGGGCATGACTTTCCCAATAAAAAAGTTCACCGGAGATGACTTTCCCAATACAAAAGTTCACCGGGCATGACTTTCCCAATACAAAAGTTCACCGGGCATGACTTTCCCAATACAAAAGTTCACCGGGCATGACTTTCCCAATACAAAAGTTCACCGGAGATGACTTTTCCAATACAAAAGTTCACCGGGCATGACTTTCCCAATACAAAAGTTCACCGGGCATGACTTTCCCAATACAAAAGTTCACCGGGCATGACTTTCCCAATACAAAAGTTCACCGGGCATGACTTTCCCAATACAAAAGTTCACCGGGCATGACTTTCCCAATACAAAGGTTCACCGGAGATGACTTTCCCAATACAAAAGTTCACCGGGCATGACTTTCCCAATACAAAAGTTCACCGGGCATGACTTTCCCAATACAAAAGTTCACCGGAGATGACTTTTCCCATACAAAAGTTCACCGGGCATGACTTTCCCAATACAAATGTTCACCGGGCATGACTTTCCCAATACAAATGTTCACCGGGCATGACTTTCCCAATACAAAAGTTCACCGGAGATGACTTTCCCAATACAAAAGTTCACCGGGCATGACTTTCCCAATACAAAAGTTCACCGGAGATGACTTTTCCCATACAAAAGTTCACCGGCCATGACTTTCCCAATACAAATGTTCACCGGGCATGACTTTCCCAATACAAAAGTTCACCGGAGATGACTTTCCCAATACAAAAGTTCACCGGGCATGACTTTCCCAATACAAAAGTTCACCGGGCATGACTTTCCCAATACAAAAGTTCACCGGAGATGACTTTCCCAATACAAAAGTTCACCGGGCATGACTTTCCCAATACAAAAGTTCACCGGGCATGACTTTCCCAATACAAAAGTTCACCGGGCATGACTTTCCCAATACAAAAGTTCACCGGAGATGACTTTCCCAATACAAAAGTTCACCGGGCATGACTTTCTCAATACAAAAGTTCAACGGGCATGAATTTCCCAATACAAATGTTCACCGGAGATGACTTTTCCCATACAAAAGTTCACCGGGCATGACTTTCCCAATACAAAAGTTCACCGGGCATGAATTTCCC